>NW_026869853.1:4502013-4807846 GCF_018135715.1 Danaus plexippus
CCATCACTACATCAATTTATGCAATAATACTGTACTATTATGTATACTAGTACAAAACAAAACAACCTTTTTGCTTAAATTTTGTTGTGGGAGAATATATATATGAGTGTGTGTGTGTAGACAATTCAATACAATTAATTCCGATTCTCATAAGCACTTAAAGTACTAAAAACCTAGCCGGAATTAAATATTGCAAGAAAATTATCTGGAATCATTTCAGCGTATGTTATTTAGAGTCAGTTTCTGATTAATAATGACATCTACAGACATACACTGTCCGTACAACAAATATCTACAATGTAAACCCAGTGGTGAAGCACATAGTGTAAATTATCAGATATTCTCATGCAGACGGCTTAGGAACATTTGCGAGGCTTCAAAGAGCTCATTAGATGAAGTGGAGGCATGTTACATGAGATTAATGTTCTAATATATCCTGTGTGGATATACAGAGCTGTTGTCATTGACAGATCGTTAACAAGAAAATTACTCCAGTGCTATTGTAACATACACACACACACACACACACACATTATATATATACACATGAATATATGCCATAGTATATTTTTAATAGTCATGGAATCTACACTTCCACACACTTCCTTTTATTGAATATATGACTTAATGTAATAATTAATTAAAAAACCTGTAATTATCAAATCTGACCTGAATTAAAAGTATAACAAACAACTAACCTGCCGTTTAAACACCTCCCTTTGAACACTGGGCTCTGAGAAATCCTTGGTGTAATTAAGTCCACATTCTCCAACCGCCACACATTCTGGGGCAGCTGCCGTACTTGCCAGTTCCATCCAAAGTTCCTCTTCGGACATTGATTTTGCATCATGAGGGTGGACACCTTAATATATTGATTAATTATAGTCATGATTTTTTTTTTTGTATAAAATAATCAAATTGTGGTAAAAGAACAAATTTTAAATATAATACTGAATCTCTCAAAAAACATGAAGCTCTTTATCTAAACAAACTTTAAATAAAATAATTCTTATGTAGGTGCTCGATTCAATTGATATAAACTAACTCTTAACTAATAAAACATTTATATTATTAAAACAATGTCTGTTTGAAGTTTGCTTTTAATTAATTATGAGTAGATTTACCTGCGGTTGAGTATATAGTGCTGGGGTAAAGGCGTGTTAGTCTCAAGGCTTCTTTGCTACTCCGGACGGATGTGCCTGTCACCATGATCTTCTGGACACCTTCGAAATCAATACAGCTTAGTATAAAACTTACCAAAACAATGTCGTATTATAGTAACATCATTCTCATGACTCATTCTTTTCCTTATAAATAATCCAAACAGATTCTTAATGGAATTATTGTATCAATGTTAATATATTTTCTCTTTTAATAAAAAAAAAAAGATACAATGCTGTAAACATTATTCTTTAATACATAAAGATTTTAGAAAGTACTTAGAAATATGCATCATATGTAGGAATAAAACAGTGAATAAAAAATTATTCACATTAATATGTTTCAGCATTAATCATAAAACTGTTGCACTAATTAGTTATTATTACGCACAGCACATATTTGCACGCGATATCATCAGGAACACAAACATTTCTATTCACCTGCATCTTTTGCCCTTTGAATAACAGAATCGAGATCACGGCCGTATTTCTTGTTCGTCAAGTTCGCGCCAATGTCGATTACAATGAGATTTTCGTAACATCCCTTCAGCTCTTCGGAGATCGGGACTTCTTCAGACGTCATGCTTAATTTTGTATGAAGCTTATTTTTGCGGTGTTTACCTGCAATAAAACAGATGCCGTTATATCAATCTTTTTTTATGCAATATAATTTATAAGGCAGATCGTTCCTCACAATTTGTATCAAACACTCCTGCTTGATAAGCTTCCTGAAATTTTAATGACTAGTGAAAATGAACACCCTATTCACTGAGATGCCACCATGTTTTTAAAGAAATATTGAAGTTTCTTATGCTGCCAACAGCTACTTTAAATGTCATTAGCAATCATCTCTGATTGGTCTGTTGATTTTTATTTCTATAATGTTATTGGTAGTCATAATTGTACAATGGAAACCGAGTATCGCTTACGTTTCGTTTTAGAATACTTTGTATAGAATATTACACAACCATAATTCAATATCATAGCAGTTTATATTTTTAAGAAAATAAAATTATAAACTTTTTTTTTATATAATTTTTATTTTGAAGACTTCTAAAAATAAAACCAAACAAGGAACACCAGTGTCAAGAGTTTGAAATGACAATGTCAACTTTTCACTGACAGTCTAGGCTGTCTCCGCACATCTGATTAAAAAAAAAGTATGAATTAAAAGAAACCTCAAAAATATTTATGCGAAAATGAAGATACGTACATTTGTTTCGAAAAATTTGGTAGCGATAGTAATGGTTCCTGCAATCATTGCAAGTCATTATGGCTGGCTCAAGTTACAGGAAAACAATAGCCTTGTGTCTCCTGAAGAACGAAAGAAGCTCGCTATATATTCGGTATTTTTTTTAATTTAAATTATGTAGTGATAAAAGATCACTTTTTAACTATGATCCAAGACAACTTTCAATAAAAAAACTGTGTAATAAAATACTTTTATTCAAGAATAATCTTTTATACAATATAATTACGTACAATGCTTAAAGTTATTATATTTTTCCAGTTACTTAAAGAAGACTAATAGAAAAGTGGCAGCGGTGTAAATAAGTATTGTGAATGGAATAGAACCAACACTACAGTAGAATCTTAGATTTTAGGCAAATATTAACATTATTAGTATATCATTCTGAAGTATTTTCTATAATAAAACATTTAAACACAAATACTTGTTATTCTTTACCTATATATATATTTATTTCACTCACTAAATGTTATTTTACACATATATCTTGGTATGTATGCTTAAACTGACACTGAAAGGATGTAAAACATAACTTTTGTTACATATAAAGCTTCTATGTACATTTGGAGTCTTCTGATGACAGTTATTTTGATTGTTAACAATAATTTAGCTTGCATTTGATACTTGATGTAACACCTTTTTATGTTTCATCCTTGTGAATATCTGCCGTCGTCATGTTATCTAAGTTTAGTATAAGCTATGAAATACTAATGAATGACATTAAAAGCCTTATTATACCTCTGTACTAAAATATAATTACATTCTTTTTGACCCTTAATCCTTTATTCCAGATCAAAGAATTGATATTATTCGTTCATACAATTTATTTCTTTCTTCATACGAAAAATTAAGAGAGAAATATGTAGCAGTCACACCCTATCAGAACAAAAATTTGTTAATTTATAAATCAAACACTTCATAAAATGGTTGATTACTACTTGATGAGATTCCAATAAAATGAAAGACATTTAAAATGTCTAAGTGTAGTTTTTATATTAATGAGTGTATTGTAAGGACTTATATTCTAGAATGGAAACATGTACAAAGTTTTGTATACATGGAAATAATTTTGAAAAGAATAAATATAGCTCAAACACGAGGACTCGTATTTAAGTAGGTTATTTGACCCATGACTGGACAATATATAAAAAAAACATCCTGTTAAATCACGATTAGTTCTACTAACAAGCTAATGGGGTAACAGCTTTATGTAAGAGGTCTTTTCAATACAAGGATGGTATATAGTTTATTTAATATCGTCAATAACTAAACTGAAATTAAATTTTCTAATATGCTGATATCCTTGAGATCAAAGTAACAACATAAGTATTGCTATTCATGATTTTCCATTAGACGACCTTCACAAAGCCGATAGTACAGAATGTGAGCTAGTAACAAATCCTAAAACAAGAAATTTCTTGTCCAATAAGGCAATGCCAACTATGTAAGTCCAATGAGACGATAGAATTATTTCGCAATGAAGAATCTTTTCAACCAACTATAATGCATGGAAGCTTATATACTGGAATTCAAATAAGAAAATCGTTTTCCCGAGGAAATCTGATAATTTTTAAAACGACCTGTAACGAAATGTCACTTATCAGCATCAATAACACAAACGGACTTGACATCTGTTCACAGAACCAAATGTCATTTGACCATACGTCTGCTGTCAAACATGACAACAAAACTCAGGCATTTTATAAAGAACATACAACAAATGCTTAGTCGCACGATGAAGGCCGTATTATAAGAAAAAAAAAACAAATTCTTATAATACAAATTATTAGTTATACAACAATTTACTTCTATAAGAACTTGATGCATAGATTTTATATAGTTCGTATTTATGCTGAATAAATAAAAGTGCGTTGATATGTAATTTTAATTTTGTAATAAATTAAACGATTCCTTTTTAATTGTTGTTAATGAATAAATAGTGGAGACAACAAATAAATTTTATTTATATCCGCTGTCTCGTGGGCGCTAGTCAGATGGTGGGTAGGTGTGCTCGGCCGTCCAGATCAGACTTCTTCCTTGGCTGCGACCGCTCAGAGATTATCAGCTGTGGCAGCATCGGGGACGATTGTGTCTGGAGGGAAAGGAAAGTCAGAAATGTTTCCATATTCTCCATAAAAAAAAAATATAAATGCATAGCTGCTTCTGCATTATAGACTTGGCGAACTAAAACATTATTTTAAAGAATATTAAATAGCTTATACGTTATATACAATCTAATCAGTTAGGGAAATACATAATGCTGTTTATGGAAATTAAGGACGCAGTTTGGACACTGCCAACATATGACCTTCTCACATTTTATATATAAATACGCTATGCAGTGGTTGTATGAAAGCCAAGACGATGGTTATCTGAAGCTTTTAATCGGACTAACTTACTACGTTCAGAAATCCATCAAGATCAATCTAACAAAAAAATATATGATTTACGATCATTATCTATGTTTCCTATATTTGTAAATAAAATTAATTAATAGCTATTTTCTATAATACAACTAATTCTAAATACAAAAATATATACAAACTATTTTATCGATCTAACTGTTTAGTATGATAATACGAATAAAAAGAAATTAACCCAAAAATTATTACACGTTATTAGCTCTAATAACTTTAATAAAATTATTACTTCGGTAAAATTTACTTGTCTATAAAAAAACCAATATTTTCGGATATAACTGTCATATTTGGAACCTAATATTTTTCTATCCTGACTAAGTCATAAGAGGTAGAGATGAGACTCAAGTGTCACGTAAAATAATATTTTATACAAAATAATGATTTCAAAGGTCAATGTTCCGAAAATATAAGTGTTACTTTTAATGAATTCGTTAAAATTTTTGAAATTAACTTGCAACGAGATCCAGAGCACAATATATTTAATGTCACTTCTTCTTAGTCTTCTTAGTATGGGTGGCGTTAGTGGGAGTTAAAGTAGACTCGTCATCGAAATTTGTTGCAGCGCCATCTTGGAATTCTTGCTGTTTGTCAAAATTATATTTATATAGTATATAGAAATATATATATATATATATATATATATATATATATATATATATATATATATATTGGTTCGAAATTGACAGTCTTTAATGACATAACTAGCGACTGCTAAACCTGGGAACTTTGATTCCTTTGACAAGTTATTTATTAGAGAAGATGATCCTAAATCAGTCTGTTGATAACATGTCACGGGTTTGGTTATCAAAAACAGCTGAAATGACATGCAATCACTATTACAGCTTTCACACTAGTTACTAAACGTAGCGAAATATACAGTAGAACACATTTTAGAGTGTTGCCATATAAAAATACCGAATTAAGCTAATACAATGATACGAAACTTCTCAGCATTCAACGGATTCGCCGTGCGGGTGGCGGGTCCATAGCATTGCAGGGAGAGGAGCTTCATCAGTGCCTGGGACTTGCGACCCAGGTGTAGGTTTAAGGGGCCCCTATCTAACGCGCGTTAAACGCTCACCTCCACCGTCCAAGCTCTCCCTCTACCTAACCAAATTTGAAACGGATCTACTAGGCCTGCCTTCGACGCACCTTCCAAGAATGAGCTGATGTTCATACTGGACAGGCTTAAGGCCTAGTAGGTTGTAGATAGATTTAGCTGTTATACCATTATTTAATAATATTATCTATCTCAAGACAGAAACAGACTGGTGTGAGTATGTCTTACGTTTGGTGACCTAAGACACGGATGGGATTATCTTCGTGAGTTATGCTATGTGCCAACCTGTGCTCGCCTAGCCTTCTCGAAGTCGTCGTGATCGGTTCGCGGGACGGCGTATAGAAAATTCTCGAATATAGCGTGACGAAGTAACTGCTCACACGTGGCGCGAGCCAAGGGATCCTTGTCCAGGCACTTCTGTTTGGAGAAACATTTAGATTAGTACTGAAGGCTGAATGACACACCTTCTACGTTAAGTCTAAAAACATTGTTCACATCACAGACGAGCATCACGGAACTACATTCACATGCCCCTGGTTAGTTGTAGCTTAAAGAAGTCAACGTCCCTAATAGATTCTCTATTAAGATTTTTTTCTCTACTCGTCAGTCATAGCCAGATAAGTCTTGCTTTATACGTCACGATTATCATACGTTGCTGTATATCGACTTATCTCATTGCTATTTAAAATTTTATTTATTTTTACAGTTTAATATAAAAAGTACTAAAATCATGATTCGTTAAATGAAGATACGCTATTAATTGGCAAAATATTGCACGATTCCAGTGCGGACGAAGCCATATTATAAATAAGGTAGTGAATCATACTATGTATAAAGAGCTCGCCTTTAAAAAGTCTAAGACCAAATCGTTATTGGCGTAGCGCGGCGGTATTTTTTTCTCAAGGGGCTCCAGACTCGTCGGCTCCGGCAGCTCCATGCCCTGCAACAAAACGAAACGGAACAGATTTTTGTATTTAATCATCACTATCAAAATGCCTTTAAAATAAGGTTAAGATTATTTAAAATAATATTTTTATATTAAGACGTGTTAACACTCAGTAGAACTGCACTTAGCTATGTATGTCTGTAAATTCTATTTTATTATGAGAGAAGAGTAAGATGAAAAACTATACAATAATAGTGTATTATTATTTATTACACATAGTTATTTAAGACGTGTCATGTGTCAAAATTCAAAACATGTTTTTTTTTATTGTTTATACAAATCAAAATTTAGTAATGGATGGGGGAAGGCAATGAACCGAACCTATTCAGCCGATAAAATAAAAATGTTATTAATTCACCTGAAAGAAGGTATTCTGCGAGAATATCGTCATGTGTCGCGGCAGCAGGTCGCCCAGGGTCTTACGGATCAGGTAGAGCTGGTCGAGGTCGCTCTTGCCAGGCCACAGAGCCTCGCTCGACAGTAACTCGGCGAACACACAGCCTGGGAGATAAATACCGTAGACAAACCATAGTGTTGGAATTATTCTTATTATATTTCGACAGGACTTACTAATATTTACAGGAAGATTGATACTGTCCAAAAATTAATAAAGTCGTATTAGTGATGCAAAATATTAACTTTAAGCTATTCAAAATTAGTTTGTTTAGATTCTGATATCACACATATAGGGTGTATAAAAATATTTCCCTTATATATATATTTGTTTTGCTAAAAAAATTCAGTATTTTTTTTTATTTTTGCTCCGAAGAAGGACATACCCAATGTAATAAGCTGAGAAAAGAGTTTTACCTATTTAAATAAAACCAGCGCATTGAGTAAATACGTAATATATATTTAACAAACAGAGTGTCTGTCTGTTGTCTGTCTGATCACATGAAATAAATTACGAAACGTACAATCACATTGCTGTCTTGTAAATTTGTACCACCAATTACAATTGTCACGTAAAGAAACCTTTATATTTAAAGGCAAAATATACGAGCTTGGAGAAAAATAATGAGATATTAAGGAGGGCGAGGTCGCGGGTAAAACATAGTCAGTGATAAGATCGATACAAATAATAATTGTCTTCATAAATACTAAAGTACTTCGTCTATACTCGTGCTCTGTCTATACGTTTAGACCTGGTCATCTAAGTCATTGGTATAATTTCTTAACAAAGGTTGTGTAGTAAGCTTTCGATGGCTTTGATAAAAGGGTAATATATCGAGGCAGGGATAGATCATAGAGGGAAGATAATACTTTTTTTTATAGAAAAAGTAAAATTCACTCTCAAAATGTTCAGTTTTATATAATAATGCTTAATTCATTGTTCAATATCTAGTTAACTTTACTATATATTGGAATTACATATATATACGATGGACGGTGAAGGGAAACATCGTGAGGAAACCTGGACTTATAATTTCAAATTATAAGTTTGAAATCGCCAACCCGTCTTGAGCAAGCGTAGTGATTAATGGTCTAACATCTCCATGTGATAAGAGGCCTTTTCTCAGCAATGGGCTCCGATAGACTGATGATGATGATGACATATATATATTATACAGGAGAAAAAAAGATTTGAATTGTCAGTGTCAAAACACAACGCCCTCTACGCTCAATCACAATATCCATATTTTAATGAAGTTCATTAACCTTTTCAACGTTCGTCCTGACGTCCAGCTACCATACCAAGTCCAATGACCTCATCACAACTATGAATCGTCACACAATCCTATGAGATAACAATTATAACCGGCTAACCGATAGCCCAGACGTCGACGGGGGTGCTGTAGAGCGTGTCTCCGACCAGCAGTTCCGGAGCCCTGTACCACCTGGTCGCCACGTAGTCCGTGTAGCTCTCGCCGGGACCTGGGCATGTTGGCCGGAATAACAGATTATTATACAGAACACACACATCACAGACACTTAAACGAAACTAAGCTTTTTGGGTACTACGCGTTTTTATTACCACGCAACTACATAATCCCGACGTTTACACGCTTGCGGTAAAGAAGACGAAACGTCAAGACTAAAAAATTACGCGGTTTTCAACCAAGATGACGGTTAAAAAACGCGTAGTGTGCGAAAGACTTAGTTTCATTTACCTGTGTACAGTCTAAAATCTTGAATATCGTTATCACAGAAACTACAGCTAGAACTTCAACGATCCAGTCACAGCTAAACTAGTCGAAGACACAACATGGATTCCTAAACTATTCCTAAGCCTACATGGTCGTAACAACTTACGATACTTTATATCTACGCACCTGTACTCGTAATAACATTACTAGCTCTACCACCTTCCACTCCCGAAATATTTGACATATTTCAAATAGTTAGTTGTTTTTTCTCAACGATGATAAAGTAATAAGCTGATTCCGTTCAGTTCATTGTAACCGTATTGTTTCGCTTTCACGGAGTCGGATAAATATTTGCTTTGAAATATCTATAATTAAAAGGTTTCCTGTAGCTATTTATGCAAAGACATGACTTTTATAAATAACCACTAACAAATCGCAATGGCATTTCTAACGACCTTGCACGAGTTATCTTGGGGGTAGTTTGCAACACGCTATTGTCTTATTAAAGGTCGAAGGTCACTGCTAAAGGAAATAACTCGCGGATGTTAATCGTGCCATTGGTAGAAAATGATTTACTTGGATATATCATGATGGCATATTTTCCTTTTGTTCATAGAAATCATGAATATTGACAGACGATCCGGCGCTAGTTCTCCAATGTGCTGAAGAATAATAGAAAAATCGAAAGACGAATAAAAATTGTTATTCTTCATAGGTTTTTGTGGATTTTAAACAAAGACGGAAAGAGACTCTTGAGACTGTTTGCACGTCTTATCTGCTTCCGATGACACTGATATTTTGTTTTTGAAGTGTAAATATTTAAGAAAAAACTGATTTCAAAATGAAATATTCTATATATAATGGAAAAATGTGTCTCAATTTGGTTTTCCCCCCTAAACCACACAGGTTAAAGAGAGTTAATTTTTAAGAAATATTCTTCGTATCCTACATGCATGTAGGGTTTATAGAATCAATACAAAACTGGAGAAAATTTTCAAAATTCCCTCTTGGCCAGATACGTATAAGCTGTAAGTCATGAGTAACAGCTCATTATAGTTTTGAGCTATTTCCTATCTAGTTAAGTATCTGCCAGCACTCAGGTCAATAGTTCATGATTTATTACCCCTACGTACATATAAGGGATGACGTCATATCTTGTGTCAAACCAAAAATAGCGCAGAAGCCTCGGAATTCTATATTTAGTAAATTCATTTCAAAGTTGGCAAGGTTTTTGCCTTATGGGCCTAAATTACACTCAGATAATATAGATATAGTATAAAAGTATTTAATAGAAGAAAAGTACGAAAGAAATAAAATATCGTATTATTTATATTATTTTTTCGTTACGTAAAATATCAGCAAAATGAAACAAAGATATAAATTACCTTATCAAGCTATCTTTCAAAATAATGTTAAAATTGAACCATTCAGTATTCTTTTCATTTTCCATATAATGTTGCCATAAATAGCAAATCTAAGTTTACAAAAACTATCTCCACAAAAGGCCGCGCCTTCTTTGAACTTGGCAAAGGCCAAGGTTGGGCCTATAATGCATCTCCATTAGTTATTTTTTTATTGACATCAAATTTATTGATACAGAAACCTTTTTATTACTTAATAATTTTTTTTAACTTAAGTAATTCTTGGAAATAACAGAATGTAATTTTTTTATCAAACTTGAGATCTAGTTTTACATATGGACAATGGCGATAAATGTTTATGGAAGTTACTTATATTTGTGCATAATAAAAAGAAAAATGTTACATACTTATTTAAAAACATGGATTAAAAAAAAACTTGCAATCAATTCTATAAACATATATGTATATTTCGTCATCTATTGGTTTCATAAGAATAAAGTAATAAAAAACATGACTTTTTAAAATTATATAACTTCTTATTTAAATTACCTTTAAAGTACTAACAACGGTTATATGCAGGTAGGCCTACAAAAAAGGTTTTAATCATACAACGTGACAGATGGTTTGAATTGAATTATTTATAAAACGTAACAGATAATATAAAATATTATTATCTGTGGATCAATTGTGCGTATTTCAGGGGTGACATGAATTTCGTTAAATAATGTAATCATGAAACGATGTTATCTTTTAAATATTCTGGGTTTGCCAATTACGGTTATCGTTGTTCTAGAATCGAGCCTGCTCTAAGTGGGTGAAGCAAGAGGTTGCAACAGAAGTGACATTTGGATGTCGAGAGCTGTTGTCGGAGTCATGTGTCAAGGTCTGCTGTACCCTATACTAGTACTATTTTTCTTAACTTGGACTAATTATAGCATATATATTTTTAAATAGCCTCTGCAGTATTTTGTACGTAGTTTTTGCTCCACAGCCAACTCACTTAATGTCGTAAATCTTTTCGATCGTTAAAACCTCAAACTTTTTAATGTCAAATTTAAATATCGTCTGGAATGTCACATTCAAAGTTAGGTCCGCCAATTTGACTACTTGAATTTCGTTTCTATTGATCCGATAAGAGATCGTATCAGGGTAATGTTGCGAATTTAGGAAAATTATAGCTCAAATTTTAGTAGTAAGAAGTTTACGGCGCTGCTGGTTACGAATTAGGTCTCAACTGTAGTTAGTAAGTGGAACGATCGCGGCCTGTGATAACCCGCGATGGCTGAAATTCTCACTCATTTGTTGAATGTTCTAGACGGACTTAATATCTCAAGAAGTTTCTACACATAACCCACTTTATTCCTAGTTGGTTATATGATAAATACTTTAATATTTATTTTATTATTTTATTGAATAAATAAAACACTTAATTATTATTCAAATGTCAACATTATTTTGGATTTTCGATGGAAAAATACTAAACTTATATCGATAGATCTATTTAAAGAGGATGTAATTATGCGATTCACGTCTAAAAATATTTGAATTATGAAGTAGTTTTTATTTATGTAATATAAACTAGTTCTATTTATGAATGAATTGAAGTTTATCGGATAAAAATTATTGAATTTATATCTTATTTACTTCAAAATTTTGAGTCATCGTTTACACTAAGTAGAAAAAACGAAAGTCTACACAGGAATCAGCTTACGTTTGTCATAATTTAACATATTTTATAAAATTCTAATACGATATATGAAGGAACTATATATATGTGTGAATATTACGAATACTATTTTTATAATTATATATATTCGTTAAATAAGACAGATACTGGCTCTCCGTCGTACGTCGACTCCGAAAGGTATCATAGTGTGAACCGAGTACTCGGATGAACAACTGCCGCCTGGGTTACACGAACAAAGGATAAATTACCTCAAAATATACTTAGTAAATTATAAACAAATAACTTACAATTTATAATCAAACCTTATAATGTGATACAGAAAATGTAGATCAAAAATCCGTACGCTTAACACGAGTCGGCATCACACTATATACGAAACGTTTTCAGTTTTATTCGATAGTCAATAAACTGCTTAATTACGTATGTAGTGTTGCGATTGAACTTGCAAACTTTTAAAGTCACAAAGAGCACGCGAAGCCAAACTCAACATAGATAGTTTACGCCTTTACTTTCGTAAATACGGCACGTATGATAGTTACGACACGTCTATATATATATGAATCAAATGCTGTTCAGTTTGTAGGTGAATAGTAAGTTTGTAGGTAAGCATAATGAATAACAGTGTAAGTATATTTTCACTTAAATATCAAATTAAATGTGAGTGGACTATAGGAAGCGAACGAATTGCTGGTGAAGAAAAAAATATGCATAGAACTTACGCTTAGTCTGAGTTTGCATTTCATAATAGCTTTAATATTTTTTCATTGATAAACTTTATTATTATAGCATTCATTTGTATATCGTTGTTTGAAAAATGATTCGCATGTATCGTGACGCAAACCTGACAAGACTAAGGATACAGATTTATCGAATGTACATAATCTACGTATATGAGATATTATTTAGTGTAAATAAGAAATTTGTTATATATATATATATGTTATTAGGCACGCATATACTAAAACACTCGAAATCCGATATTAAAATTTTGATGTTTCACAGAATTATTATACATTTTATTTATATAAAAAACTAATACGCACTTATCATTCTCGCAAATCCGAAGTCACACAATTTGACGACACCGTCGCTGGTTAGCAGAATGTTCTCGGGTTTCACGTCTCGATGGATACAGTTGTGTCGGTGGCAGTAGGCGACTCCCTGAAGCGTTTGCCAGATAATCTGCTTCGACAACAGTTCTGGACAACCCTGGACACGGACAGCTTTTCACAGATTCTGTACTAAAATGATTACATCAAATCTAGGAAATAATGGTTTCGCAAGCATTACTTCGGTTTTAAAAGTGACAGATAATGTTATAACTAAAAAATAATTTTCGTATTAAAGTAATATTTTTTATTAACTATATTATTATCTGAATTCTTATATAGAAATTTAAGTAGATAGTTTTGATCTAAACAATTTGATGTCTAAAATATAAACCGACAAAGAAATAGAAATAAACGAATCAAATGAAATGAAAGAAAAAATACTTAGCGTTTTGATTGTTAAACAATAACACGCAACCACGACAGAATGTACGTTGAATATACGAGTTCCAGGGTTTTATTTTAACGAGTATTCGTTGTTGATAGTAAATTCATATCCACAATCTACATACCATCAAAAACGCTGAAAATAAGATAATATATTTGCGATCGAAAAATAAATGTTGACAGATCAAATGGCGCCAAATGCGTGATGCAAATACAAAACATTTAGAACAAACTTTTTGAGGAAGTACGTTCAGAAATTAATATTTATATTGCAAAACAATTCCTAATATTGCTTATAGATATATAAAAAAATAATAATATTAATATATACCAAATTGTTTGAAATTATATGATATATGTACTTTAAGGCAGATTTTATATTTTTAACCAATTGCCAGTCTTTGTGCTAAAAAAAATTTCGTATTTAACTCCTTATCTTGTTAAATCGTACAAATCGTTCTCATTTATCGTATCTTAGTTTTTCTTTACTTTTTCTTAAGATTATGATGTTTAATATCGTCCATGATACACTTTCTATAAAAATATCATTATATTATTCAATAACATCAAGCTTCTGGACGCCGAACCTAATACCGCTCTATCGTTATCATTGATAAAATATAATTTTATTGATTTGGCAACACTGCCTCCATTAAGCTACATAATATGTTTATGGTATATAAATGTAAAGATAGTCAAAATTTACTTAGGTTCCTATCTTATCCATCCATTATGATGGTCATTTACGTCTATAATATAAATAATGCGTTGCCACATATTATTATTATTATATATTTAAAACATACAAACGTTTGGCGTATTTTTCACAAATAGTTAAAACTGTTGTAGAATAGCTAAAGTTTCTCAAAATGTGTGCAGAAATGTACATTTATGAAATGCGTTCCAAAAAATACTACACCTCAAAAATGGGCTTGTTCAACCGGGGAAGTACCACCCTCTCACAGAAGATCGGCGTGAAGTAGTCATTAATGACTGCGTTTCGTCTGATGAGTGAGAGAGCCGGTTGACTTATGAATGAAAAAAAACGCTACGAATCTAGTGTGTTGAAGAAAAAAATCAGTAAACATAAGATTGTTGCGTTATTTAACTGATGTTAGTATATCGTAAAGACAAAAATGGAGCAAGATTCTTCATTTTCATACGGAAATTATACAAAAGCATGTGACGTATATATTGAAGTCTTTTATTCGGCAAGACGAGAATGATAAATATAAGATTCATGCTATGAGTTTAGAGATGCAGAACGAGTGGTTAGACATAGGAGATTTTGCATCCCATTAGTACTAAAATGGGGCACCTTATTTTATGATTGGTCGCCAGCATTGCTAAATTTTTATCTCAATGCTTTCCAAATGACTCTCCCAGATGAGAGTAATTTAGTAAGATGGAGTAAAGGTACCGAAAAAACTTGCTATATCTGTGGGAAGGCAGTTGGAACTGTTAAGCATTTGCTGGTGGGGTGTAAGGTACTCCTGGATAGCGGTCAATACTAGCATCACGTGGTCACGATAAGGTTATGGTTGTGTAATCATACGTGAAGCGGTTAGTGTTTCGGTAGGCAGAGCGCAAAGGGAAATAAGGCACTGTTGAAGCTCCTCTCCCTGCAACGATGGACCCGGCACCCGCACGGTGTATCCATTGAATGCTAGGAGGTTTCGTCTCTTATAAAAATCTCATCAATCAATTTTAACCATAAATTATAAATCAAATGATCGAATACTCCTTATAGATGCTATTGCATTTAATTCTAATTTCCTTATTATATTTTATATATAAAAAAAATATTCAAGGACTTCCTTATTTCTTGAAATTATTATTTTGAAATAAGGAAACAAAATTTTTATATCAATTTATTATTATAAAAATTATATGACGTCATCTCGTCCTTAACATTCTGTTCATATATATTTGTACGATCAAAAGAATTAAAGACTCCTTAAATATTCGATTCGATATTTATTCGCATCATAGAAGTAACTTTAACTCTCTGCAACGCAATGGAGCCGGCATCCGCACGGTGAATCCATTGAATGCTAAGAGGTTTCGTCTCTATGGCCCGGGACTAGTTCAAAATTTACCTATATAATGTCGCTTAAACCCTACTTATACAACTGACTCTTCTCCCTTACCAACAGTCTGCTTCCTCAAAGTCTCTACGAATAGTGTTGAATTTTTTATTTATACACCCACGTCTCCACTATCATATACGTGGATATACGTGGATTTGTGAACGAAAAACTGTATTAGTACCGTATGCAGTGACTATGCGAAACTCGGACTAAACTGATAATTATAACCAAATACTATAAATAACATGTCAAAGAAAAATGACAATTCTGATTATATTTTCAACTAACATTTTTTATGCCTTTCGTAAAGAATTTCAAACAGGTCCAAACAGCACAAATATTTACGTCTCTTTCTTAATAACATTTGTATATTTACTATATGTATTTCATAGCAATACCACGGAAATTCTTAGCGGATATGTCATTTTACGAAAAAAAATCAAAATAAATACGCACTGAACCGGTATCATGGTATTAATATTTATAATACAGTGTGGCCAACCTAACAAAATATATAATATGCAAATCGTTGATACGTCAGCGCATATTATTGTACGTGTCAAATAGATTATGTTAAATTATTATTCACATCAGAAAAAATATATAAAAGTTTTAAGGAACATTAGATATTGATATTAAAACAGATTAAATGTTTTTTTATTTATATAAAAGTTAGACAGCTCTTTACAAAAAAAGAAAGAAATAAAGAGTAGAGCAAATTTATTAAATGGGTTTCATATTATTACGTGCTTTAAATGACACTTTAGAGCTTACGGTTCCCTTGGCCACAACCATGCCAAAGACCATGCCATTAAGGTCAATAAGTATTACGAGCTCACTAACCAACTCACTTATAATAGGTTCATCGTAGATTTGTATGCGGTAGAAGTGGGAGCGAGAGGTATAACAGATAAACTCAACGCATGGGTCTGTTCAGGTCTAATATCAATCAAATCTTAGAAGTTAAAAGTGGTTCGAAGGCAGCCCTAGTAAGTTCGTTTCAAATTGGGTTAGGTAGAGAGAGGAGCTTGGACGGTGGAGGTGAGCGTTTAACGAGCGTTAGATAGGGGCCCCTTAAACCTACACCTGGGTCGCAATTCCCAGGCACTTTTGAAGCTCTTCTCCTTGCACCGCGACGGACCCGGCACCCATACGGTGAATCCATGGATTGAAGAGAAGTTTCATCCCATCATTATAAAATTTTATCTATATTAAATGTTTTAATGTCCGTCCATTACTTCCTTTAAATAAACGCCGTATATTTTACGTTTAAAAATCACCAAAACCACAGGAAAGATACCCTTAGTGCTTTTTATCCACCGACCCCACCACCCAAAGATGCGTTCCAACTACGTTGCGTTAAAGGTTTAACGCAACGGAGTTGGGTGTGGCATAAGAAGTTTCACTTCAAAAATACAATTTTTATCAGGAATTTGTCGAAGTAAAGAGATCTTAACTATATTTATAATTAAGATCACATTCCTTAATACTTTACAGGTTTTATCCTCGAAATTAATTACTTTTATTTTACTTAATAAATAAAAGATTTATATTTAATCTGTATTTACACATAATCATATAAAATTTACCTGTATTGACATATTGTTATGTATAATTACTTTATTATATATAAAAAAGAAAAGAGATTTTTTTTAACGTGAGTAATTAATGGAAATTAATTAAAAGGTCCTCAATGTCGCGTATTGTATCACGAATTTCCTGAATCCGATCAGCTGAAAACTTGCCAAAATAAGCTCGGCCTACGTGTTAAGGTTATTCCATCAAAACAGAAAACTTATTCCGTATATTATATATATATATTAATATAGATTTATCATAAGAAAGTATAAAAATAACTTTCAAAAACCTTAATTTAAAAGTCAAGGTCAAGTCTAAGCGTATAAAAACGGAAGCGGAAACATTACTCCGTTTCTAAACGAAACAGGTTTTAAAATATATGTTCATTAAGTGCATATATTTGTGCACCTAATCATTACAAGAACCAAAAGTATTTCTGTAATGTTCATTTTAAATGAGGATCTTCACGAATGTGAGAAATTTAAAAATTAAGGAGATCTAAGACTTTCGTGAGTATTCATTTAAATAAAACTAATATTTTCGAATGTACGATTTTGTTTGTTATGTTAAATTACCTACTTGCGACGTTTAGATTACTTTGCAGCAACCGTGATCGCAGGCAGACGAATAAGAAATATAAATATTTATAGTATACCATTTGAGTGTACAGATATAAGTACTAATTAGCATAGTACATGTACGGGTTAAATAAATATAATTAAAAAAAAAATTAAAATGCTCGGTCACGTATTAAGCTATCATATATATGAAGAATTGTATCGCAAAATAAACTAGCAAGCTAGACTGCTACGCTTCAAACATTATTCTACACAGAAGAATTATGCCCTCAGATTTTTCCTATCTTCGTCGGATAGTAGGCGATTCCTCTCAACAAATCGAAAATTAGTTGAGAACACATTTGTCAAAAGAACTGTCAACGTTTCGTTGATTATCAACGTCATTAGGCTTAACAGTATTGGACACATAATATAGGACCGCTTTCCTTAGTTAGAACAGATTTAATAAACATCTAAACTTGTTATAGCGTAATGTCAAACACGTGATTATTTTTTGTAGGACGATTATTGAGTAAACGGTCACATGCAAGCCTTCTCGCTCTTAGCTAATTTCGTATAACCTAAGCAACAAGCGTTTGACATTTTGTGATATTTATTAGGTACATATAGCTTGTAGTTAGCTCGAAGATAATAGCTTATATAGTTTTCAAATCATTTACAACCTATTTGGTACGTAAAATAATCTTGCTAATTTATGTTTCAGTCAATAAAAAGGAGTAAGAAGCACCAATGTCCTTAATGTACAAATATATACTAATTATGAAACGTAGACGCTGCCACTTATTTTTCGCGAGTAATTAAAACATAGAACCTGTTTTAAAAATATCAGATAACATGTCATATCAAAAAAAAACAAACACAGATATCAAAAAATATTTCTGCACGTGTTTATTTGTAATGCGCGTGGATACGAAACGGTCGAACGGCGATAGTGGTAACGACCGTTTGGTTGCGCAAGGAGGTTGCATTCAGTTCCTAATACAACTATGAAGGTTGTTTAAAAGGAGTTGTAGGTAATATGAACAGTTCATATTTGATATGGAAACATTTGGTCTTGGAGATATATTTATAATTTGAAATTATTAACAAATATTTAGGGATGAACTATTACTTGGCGGTCTTTTAAAAACTTAAATATATTTCACTTAATTTAAACCAAAAGATTTTAAGTTTTTGATGTTCGGTAATAACGATGTTTATTTCGTATATATTGGCGTACATTAGAAATATAACCTCTGGGGACTTCCGTTGACCTAGAATCTTTGGATTTTGGCAAGAAGGAATGTGCTTAGGGAAAAAAATCTTAAGTCGTTAATGTGTAGTAAGGTCACAATTTAATAACCTAACCTAATTGAACAATAACAAAAGCAATTGAAAAAGAAGACAAGTTTATCTCTCAAAGTGATTAAACTTTCCCTTAAAAGAAAGTTTCTTTATTTTGGTCGGCCCTAGTTGAGTTCTAGTTTCCTACTCAACATAGCTTATTGATTTGTTAAAATATTCACTAAAATTATCTTCATTGGTTATTAGTTAACGAACTCTCTATTTGTCAGTCAGAATTGTGTTTATTGATTTTGTTTTTATTAACAATTACTCAGTCGTTTACTCACAGCTGGATATTTTTCCAGTTCGTGCAGTACGGTGTGGTCGCAGTATTCGAACACGAGGTGCAGCTTGCGCTTCCTTCGGAACACCTCGATCAGGTTTACCAAGTTTGGATGTTTCAGATTCTAGAACAATCCTCAGCGATTTCAAAGCTATCAAAAAAGGTTGTTCTAAATTTAAAAGTCAACAGCCAATAAACAATTCGAAAACGATATCCCTAGTTTGAGATGTCAATATTTATATTTTCTTTTTTTTTTAATGTTTAATTTATGCCATAATAAAGTTAAAACTGACCGCTATGAACATTTAATACCATAATTTTATGCGCAAAAACTAATATGGAAATCGATGATCAAACACTATGACATCTAAAAAAATATTTTTTAATATTTTTCTTTGTCTGATTGAGACACGTTATCCTTGATATTATGAATTTTAATTGCTTCAATAATCATTTCCTAAATATACTTTCACGTTCAATATCGTCTCCATCCTTGACTCTATCAGACTGCGGCAGTTTAGTATTAAATATTTTTAAAAAGAATATTATATAAAAAAAATTAGGAAGCTGAACAAATTAAAGTGGTAACGTTGGAATATTACAAACATATTTAATTTCAATATGTGCATAATCATAATAACGAAGGAATAATGACAAGTGACATGTCATTTCGTAATAACGCACAATGGCAACACACGATCGATTAGCTGTACTATGTTTAAGGACAGATTATAATGATCATATACATTCAAACAATTAATGAAATAACAATAAGTATACCTACTTAATTATTTATTGAACCACATGCGGCCTCTTTCATTTTACATTTATAATGAATATATCCCACACAATAATTGCAGTGCAATTAGGTATTAACTTTACAATTGTCAAATTGTATTTGTTTAATGAAATAATACAAAAGGTAAACATTTTTATATTCTACATTAAATTATAACATGTCGATAACAAGATTGAGATTATTTACCATCTACACAATTTAATAGCGCTTCCAAAGTAACTTATATAATATGTCAGTTTTTAATTAATATGACAACATTTTTTGATAAGACTTTGAAATGTAGAACTGAATAACTGTTGTTTGACGTTTTGTATACCAAGCGGTGATGAAATTTTCAAACATAATAATCAAATAATACCGAAAATACTCCTACCTTCAGCATACGTATCTCTCGCAGGGCTATTTTCCGTATGAGAGGATCGTCCTCATTCTCCACAAACTTCTTCACGGCAACCACTTCCCCAGTCTCCCTGTTCCTGCACTTGTACACCAACCCGTACGAACCCTCGCCCAGCTTCGCCAGTTTTTCATAACGCTCCATAGCTCGGCTGCTGGCCCGCGATCTGGCACATCATAACTAATTCACACTAATGTTTATCAAGTGCTGTTTCTGTTTTGTCTTAATTCCTACGGTGATATCTGACAGCGTGAACATTATAGATATTTTTTTCTTAAATAAGAGACAATAAAGGCTGATAGACATATTATTATATATCCTAACGTTGATTCTGAAGGTTTGCAACTAAGATGAAAACTACAAATTTCCTGGATTTTAATTCAACAAGCTTTTTTATCTAATATGCGAGTATAGTTTCTATGTACTTCCTTCCAGTAACTTTGCTTCGTAACATATATATATTTAATGGCAATATTTATGACAATGCATTTGAGGATTATACAGTAAATTCAACGCTTAAGCGAGCTCAAACTAAATGAACCGGTAGATTTTTCCTTAAAAAAGGAATCCTGAGAATTTTTACGTGTGCATCAATACATTTACCTGGCGGTTATTACGTATGGGGATATTATAGAGGTGTTAAGTTTTCCCCTCATTATGTCACAGTAATTTCATCTTTACACCGAACGATACTAATTGCACTTTAGATTACAAACAGACCTTGAATGCTCATAATTTATATTAGTCAGACGAAATCCAGTATCGTCAGCTTATCATAACCAAATAAATTATAAAATGTTGATTCTTCTACAAACCTATGACATTTAAAATGTCATAAAAATCACCTTAATGTATAAAGAAGACTACTTATTTAAAAAGAATAAATGACATTGGCAAAACATTTCACGATTCCAGTGCGAATGAAGCCATAGCATAAAAAAAGGAATGTTGAGGTGAAGCGAGATGGTAGAAGGTAGAAAAATATTTTACGAGATTAAGCGAGGATCATATTTAGACGAAGATTATTTAAGTAAACTTATATTAAGTAAGATGTTACAAAAGCGATCAGGTTCATTTAATATATTTTTAGGTACTTGACGATCAAAGAGATATCTATTGATAGAAAATGAAACCTTAGTATAAGCCTACGCATTTATTTAACCGTGTTTCAATATTTATAGTTCGCTTATAATCTCTGGTCCACTTTTTATATTATATTTATATTTTTAATTTTTTATTTATTATAATTAATAAAAGTTCATGCCTTCAACAAATATCGAACGACCGTCATTAAAAACCGTTAACCTTGCTTTTTTGTTCTCGTCACTTGAATAGAAAAAATACTCCCGCTTTTTTTAATGTATGACTTACAATTATAGACTAAAATTATTTCCAATGGTGAAAATCTTTTTTCGTTAAAGTAAGTCCAAAGAAACTACCTTTATTATTACCTACTCTATAAATCTTATCGAGTTTTCGATAACTATTATGTGATTTGTAAAATATATGGCAATAAAATATATTATGTTTCATAGATAAATATTATCAATATTTCTAAGTGACGTCAATTATTTTCACATACCTTTATGACTTCATTTACGCATTTACTTAGAAGGCTTTTTCCTTTCATATTATATTAATAAAAAAATATTGATTGTTTACTTTCTATTCTTAAATAAAAGTATTGATGTCAAGCAAAAAATGTATAAAGTCTCTGGAACTTTCGTAAGTTGATTAATCTGAACTAAGTTAATAATTAAAAATAAATACCTCCTTGGAAGTAACGGCAGGTTGTTACCAAATAGCCACAACCGTTTATCACCGAACCATTTCTCCATGCAGGACGCCACGTTGTTCCACAGTTTGAATGTCAATAATAAATACACAACACTATTCATTCGCGTTTCCGAACGGCAATGTCAGCATTTCCCTCCAATTATATTTTATTATTATTATTATATTATTATGACTTTTTGAATATTTTATAATAGATGTGGTCGTGGCGAAAGCTGGCGTGCTTTTACTTAAAGTATGGTATAAAATCGATCGGGGTTTTGTTTACGGTTTCTGTCGGCCTGTGTACATGACAACCGCAGCGGTAGGGCAATGCTTTCATTGACTGTTGAACTCGTTAACCAAATTGATTAAAAATTCACACCACAATCATCGTAATCTATAAGTTATTTAATAAAAAAATTGAATTCTGTTATAACTTAAAAAATGTACTGATTTTAGATTTATTTTATATATTTTCAATAGGTGCGTTGAAAATCGTAATAAAATTTTGGACAAAAAATTATTTTTAATGTGAAATTATGAAATTATACAAACAACAAAAAAAAAATACATGAAAAATCCTTTGGAGTCAATACTCTTTAGATAAGGTTTTTGTTTTGTTTTTTATTTTAACATTGTTTCTACCATATTACAAGATATACATACATCATAAAATTTTATAAAGTTTAATAACAATTTAGATACTCTTATAAAATAAAAATAAAAACTAAATAAGTTGATCGAATTAATGGATATGAATGAAACTATAATTACTTTAATAACAAAATCATTATATGAACCTCCATAAAATAGTATTGTAAATATTTAATATGAATAACCTTTTAAATGACTGTATTTTTTTTATTATTTATTCAAGTGTTTAAAAATGATCACTGTATAAACAAGAAATATGAATAATCATCAATTGTTCAGAAACATACATATTAATCTTAAATTAATACTAAAATTAATTTACGTAATTTGAAATATTACCTTTGCAAATATTTTATCAGGATATAAAAATCCGGTACACGCTTCAGTATGTGGGATGTCATGTTTAGGTTAAAATTCAATTTTATGGTAATCAATATAACCAAAGAATTATCGAGACTAGTTACGTAGATCACGTGACTTAATATCACGATTCAGACTATGTACTACGTGCGTGAAAAAATATTCCAAAATCAGTATATATTTAGTATTATATATGGTAGAGTATCATGTATAAAATTTTAAAATCTGGTTATAAAACACCCTGTTCTAATGTTATATATTTGATAATATAATTATTTAAATGCAAAAAATATATACCGAGCGAATCGCCACTATCAGGATTCGAACGTCCTGAGGCGCAATATCCCGGAAATTACAATTGTTCAACGTCATTTAGATTTTAAATTTATTCCTTTTTTTTAGTGAAACAAAAATAAAGTATTGTAGACGATAGGAATATATAACCTGAGGTTAGTATGTTAATAAATTTAACAATGAAAGGTTTGAAATAACAGTTAAATTTATATTCCATTCCTCTTATCAGATATGTCTATCTCTCTCTGACAAGTCCTTTCATTTACACCTAACTGTCACAGATTTGCGTCAAACTTCACGTCATTGCCGCATTATTTTTCATTCCCGTTCAATCGTTCAGTTCCAGTTTAAGCTAAGTAGAATCGTTCGCATTCTGTCAAATTACGTTTCGCTGAGTGGTGTACCGAGCCTCCTGTATCCTACAATCTCTGATAATGTTATTGTTGTGATTTCATTTAGTATACACGTCTTATAACATTTTTTTAATCGATCTGTTGTGAATAAGGTTAACTACTAGCTTATGAGCAGTAAATGGGTGCAATCACGTCTTGTAATTAGGCAACGTTACCGCTTCTTTTTGTTGTTGAAATTTGCAAAATAAAACATTTGGTGACGGACAGAATGTAAAGATTAGAATAATCTTGTGCTGTATTGAAGTGAACTGATGTATCCATTATCTATAGTTTCACGTATATTCGCGAGTTCAGTTTTTGTTTTGTGACAATATACCTATCAGACAATGGGTACGACAGGATTGACTTTGGCAGATTTGCCGAATATATTTATTATGATAGGTGCTCTAGTTGCGCTTTTTGTGATGCTAGTCATATTACTCAGGTATGTTGATAGCAACTTTATAATTTTCTTAAATATATTACCAAGCAAAGGAAGCAAAAATAAAATTGGCAGATGACATTGCCAGTCACCTGACCTTTACAAATATTTGTAATCTTTTTATTAAATATAACTGTACTGGAATCCAATTATGAAAAATAAGTTTATTAAATTTAACTATTTTAAAAATGCACACTTAAATTAAATGTTGAATAGAAGAATTATTATCATTGCACAATAAGACCATGTCTCAAGTATTAACCAATTAGTTGTTATCTTAATATTTTGTTGAAACAATTCATGTTGCACACAGACATGGCCCCATCTCTAATATGGAAGATTACAGAATTATTAATGTTAATTATCAGAATAACTCTTAAAAAAACTGAAACAGTTTAAATTTTGTAACTAAAAAGCATAGAATAATTTTTTTACATATTAATAGAAATAAAAACTTATACATTTAATTAGAATCCCAGAAATATTCTTCATATTATAAAAAAAAAAACTGATTTTCTCAGTCCTGTCTTATAGATGTATGCTTTTAATTAACTTTGATAGTAATATATATCATATTATTTTTTCATTTAGTGTTAACTTATAGAATAATCTGCGGTCTGCTAAATTTAAAAGTATAAATTATATGAAAGTAAAGCACTTAAACTTATTTTATTAATTTTTTTTTAACATTAACTCTTAATATGACATTATCTTTTAACATTAATGATTAATATTAATTAATTTAGACTGTGGTTAGTTCAAATACATTATATGTTTACTATTATAGTATATATATATATATATAAGCAGTTCAATAACTAGACACCAATTTTGCAAACTGTCCTTGACACCCCAGCGCTGCCTACCTTCACTTCCTCGGTTACAAAATGATCTCTATGTGTGAACATGTGATTTTTCTCAATACACTATACATTATCACAGTATATTATAATAAAAAGATTAACAACTCATATTTTTACTTTATAGAATAACCTCTTTATTATTTTATTATAGCATTTACTTATTGTTTGTTAAGAAAATTAAATTAAATATAAAGGAATATATATTATTATTGATAATTTCATTATATATATATATATTTTTTCTGAAATGATGTGACTTAAAAATTAGTAAAAATGTTTTTGTTATGGTGTTCGTTAAAATTACATATATTATGTTGCTTGAAATTTTCTCGGCGTATACCCAAATTGAAAACTCGAAGATTTAAATTCATTTTCATTTTAGCCTGACGCTATAATTTTTATCAATTAATAATTACATATTTTTTTATAGTACAAAATATCCTTTATTGTTGCTTATTTATAAAAAAAAATAGTATTCTATTCTATTCTAGGGTGTATCCATAATGTTGGTGAAGGTCACATTTGTCAATTTTTATTTAAATGGAACGCTGGTTCTATTACAGATAAGAATATGGTTATTCGTAACTATTGTGAAAAATATATATTTTTTAATATGAAGAAAGATTTTTTATACTATTGAATAGAATACAAAGATGATGATGAAATTTTATTAGTAAAAAAAAAAATAACTTTTTTTATATCTAAAAAGATCTTATATATCAGTCGTTTAACATGTTGTTGTGATTGCACAGTCAACCTGTGCCCTAAATTACCTCTTAATGTGTTATGTGTCATTAACAACACAATAAACCTTCACATAAATAATTATATGACTGGTATATAAAGTGTGGACAAATGAAAAAATGAATCTGAAATTCAACACATGTGTGACCTATGCTTTATAAAATGTTATTCCATTACAGGAATATGGAAGTTATAGGTATAGTGGGGGAAGGCCGGGAAGACACTTGGCCGAGAGCGATGCAACCACCTCGTCTGTTGATGCAGAGGGTCCACATACCATTCACATTTAAACTACAAGAGAACAAGCCTATAGGATACAGCAGTGAGTTGAATTTGATTAAAATTAATTTACAAGACGTTTTATTAATTCAGAAATGACTTGTCAATCAGTGAGGACGTTATCTCTAGCTTGAGGCTAGTTCTATTAGAGCAGGGGTTCCCAAACTTATTTTGTTCACTGCTCACTTTGAGGATGAGATATTTTTGGCACCTCTATTTTTTCATGTACTGAAAAATCATTATGACTTATTGTAGCTAAATGAAATTACGAATCACTCCCCAGGCTTCTAGATAACCCCCCATTTTTTTCTGGGTCTCTTACTCCCCCTTCTCCCTTTTTCTAGTCATGCAGGGGAGAATTACCGCCCAATTTGCGAAAGGCTGTATTATACGAAATCACTGAGAAATCGTTTTGATTAGACGCATTTTTATTGTCAGACACGGTAGCTCATTGTTTACAGTGACGGTATTGCGATTCATGACTCACAGGTTCGATATCTTTTGTGTTATACATTTTGATTGCTTGCGACTGTATAAATAAACATAACTTGTTTATATTTAAATACCTTATAAGAGCATTGTTCTAGCTCTTTATTATATTATTCGACGGCTTTATATATTACCTTTTATATATTTCTTTTGATAAGTGTCTCGATAACCGACCCCCGAAATTTGATATCCAAAAGAGTATTTCAACGAAATCTCAAAAGTTTTTCGTAAAATATAAGGAAAGTTAAGCTCCGATACAAAAGTATATCCACTAATCTAGATATAGCCGTGCGGACTTTAAAAAAAATCACAGATCACAAGAATTATATATATTTTTTTGGATTTAACTCAAAGTAACGAGGATTTTCATTTTCTTTCAATATAATTGTGTTTTGCAAATCGTATATATTAGTATGCGGGTAGTTGAAAATAAATTAATTGCAAATTAATTACTTTATTGAAAATTAATTACTTTATTGTTATAGTGAGGGAAATTATCCTTATAAGTGGTATGATATCTTAACCTGCGATGCAACTAATTAATACCGCGTGGTACATAACCTTGCTTACTTAAACATTCAAGGTTTTTCAGTAAAGAAATTTTATATATATATATATATATATATGTATATATATGAAAACTATGAAACGGTCTCTGTATATTTATTGATACTAATGCTACATTGAGTTTGTTTTCAGATTTCGTAATATTGTTATCAGTTAATCTATTAATCAATTTAATTGATTGAGAAATTGTTTTCAATCAACTTATATATTTGATTATAAATTGATGTTATTTTTTTGTAAATTTCGTAACACTCATCCTATCTTAAATATGATCAGGAATAAAAGCTACACACAGATAAAAAAAATATTGCCATATATAAAAAAGGGCTTTCACAGTTTAGTTTAACAAAAAAATCTATTAACTTTGTTACCTCTGTATACATCGAAAGATATATTATAAAACGTCTTAAATAATTATTTTGTTAGAAACTAACCAAGGTGTAACGATATTAATAAATGTCCTTCATTAGCATCTATTTTAAAACTAATGATGTTTTTGTGTGAAACATTCAAAAACAGAATTATTTCAAGAGTCACGTGAGAACCCCAAAATAATGATCAGCTAAGTCTGCTACATTGTAAGACTACGGTCTACGGTCTACAATTAAATTTACTCTGTGACCACAGCTACGTCTGTACTTACGAATATATGTATTGCGTTTGCATGAGAAACATACAGAGTACCATTTCGTAATTTAAAATAATTAATCTCTTAAGTTGAGTTATCTGTGTACATAATTTATTATAAAAAGTACACAGATAGCATAGACGTTGTTAGTGCTAATAAATCCTTACTATCTTAGGAGAGTATAACCTTATTGTTGAGAGATTATTAAAATATATATATATAAAATAGTAAGTAAATTATTTCGTTTTATGTCATGTATTTAACAAGACCTAAATTATACGTATATGATAACGAGAAGGCTATATTTGATGTTTCTCAAAGACAAATCTCCGGGACGTTTTCTGTTTGTCTTAAATTTAAATACGTATTTTTTTGTGTAAACGGCTGTTATCCTAAACTTAACCTATGATTTTTTTGTCTTGTGTTATTAAAAATATAATTGAACGCATACTAAAATTACCCTGTAAATTTCATAACATGAGCTAAGTGACAGTAAAAGTTTTGTTATAAGTCCTTTGTTTCGGTCATTACCTGGTACAAAGATACGATTTAAAAAATTTTTTTAATGAAGTAAAACTAATATTTTCGGATGTACTATGCGTCTTTTACTATTTTCGATCTCGTCCGCCCGTGATCACGGTCGCTGCAACGTCGGGAGTATGTTGTTTAAAATAATAGAAAACGCGTAGTAAATCCGTATAATATTTCTTTTATTTAAACGAATACTCCCTAGAGTCTAATATATCATGAGGATAATGATAATGGAAACATCAGCTGTTTTTTTCTTTAAAAAAATATTAAATAGTTTTGTAGTTTAACAATACTAAATTAATCGTACCAATTCAGAAGGCAACAACGAGGTACAAGGTAAAAGTGACTTTAAATCTATGACCCTGACTAAGTAGTTGTGAACTCCTTGAAGATTGATGTACGAGGTAAAATTTCGTGCAGAAACGATCATTACGACTGAAAAGCATATGAAATTTTACGGTTCTGTAATATCCGCTATCCGCAAAATAATAGTTCTAATAAATATCGTTAATATCGCCTTTAAAATAAAACTTTTCTCTTCCGTTTCCGTTTTTTTTTTAATAATTTGTAAAGATTCAAGGTAAAGACGATATCTTTGATGTTAA
Source organism: Danaus plexippus (assembly GCF_018135715.1). Taxonomy (NCBI): domain Eukaryota; kingdom Metazoa; phylum Arthropoda; class Insecta; order Lepidoptera; family Nymphalidae; genus Danaus; species Danaus plexippus. The sequence continues at coordinate 4,531,152 of NW_026869853.1, forward strand.
TAAAAGAGTATTGGTAGAAATAAAATAATAATAAGGATGGTCGAAATATTTATAATCTATATCCATAATATTGAAAGAATCGAATTATAAGTGTATCACTTGAAGAAATAATTCGAAACTCTCGGTTTGAATGCGGTTTCTGAACGGACGGCTCCATTTTGATTTCACAAACGTTTCTGATCGTTGTCACAAACAGCAAAGGTTTTCATATCAATGCCAAAGTCAACGTGTCGGTTTATTGATTATATTATGTAAGACATTTATAACAATGAAATACTCGTAAAATTTTAATAAGGTCGAATTATTTCTAAGTAAGTACCGTTCGTATTGATGCGTGGGTTCGGTTGTTGTAGAATTACATCCGGCGATACGATAACGATACGATAAATCTTATCGTATAATGTTATAGATATTATACAAATCAGAGAGACAATTCAAACCAAAGATACTATTTCCGTCAAGAAACTTAATATGTAGTTTTTTTAAAAATAATCAGTATTAGTTTCATTTAAATGAATACTCGCGTAAGTCTCATTACTTTTCTGTGCTATCGTGTCATTTTATTTACACATTGTAAATTAATTTTGTTTATTTATATAAAACGTCGCTTGTTATAAGTAAATGAAAACGCCAACGCGTCCTTAACACTGCCAATACACCCACTAAGGCGAGATGTATTTTAACATATATATGTATATAGTGCGGCGAAAGTAAGTCATTGTTCAAATGTCAAGTAAACAGGTGCGTCCTATAAATAGCTGTACCGAAATATTTTTATATTATTAATATATGCAAAAAAAAAAAATTTGGAGAACAATCGTAAAATATAAATCATCCTCTTGGATGAAAAGTTTCCGAGGTTGTATATATTTTCTTTTTTTATTACGAAGAGGTTTTAAAGCAGACATTTTATTCGGAGACAATTTTGCAACAACTGAATAGATTTATAGTTTAGAATACAATACTGTTCTCATATTCTATTTCCCTATTCGTTGAATAAATTTACAGCTGGATGTGCGAGGAAATGAAAAAAGGCACAGGATTGAAATGACTTATAAAAACAACTACGACAGCTTGTTCTGATGAGCGAGAATTATTTTTATTTTGCATCTTTGGTTAATTTTGTTTTTATTACTATTTCAATTAAACAATTAAACTGTTAGAGAAACGAGACAGGTCTTTTTCTATAAAATATGTTTCAAACACACACACACACGCACTCGCACACGCACACACGCATGAGCGTATACCTAATAACTTGTAAAATATTATATTACATATTTGGTTTAGTTAACTTAGACGATCAAATTAACCCGATCCACCTGTAGCCTATACAATAATATTCATCTCATATATATTCTCTGAGGGAAACAATAATTTGAGATAATATTAATCGCTTGATTTATAGACTTGCTGGCATTTTTTATACATTTGATATAAATCTACTTAGCACATGTTAATGAAACTTTTCAACTTATACAACAGAGTAACGTTTGATACGATCATTACAGTCACAGATAAAATAAATCTGTTTTTGCATCCGTCAATTATTAAACAAAATCTATTCGCTATTTTGCGTGTCTATAGTCACGACTTAAGCGGTAGCTTCTTCCCTAACTCTTCATGTTTTCCTCAATCGATGCGATGATGGGAAGATCAGGAAATGACAGAAATAAAAGAATAATGTACGTAGCAACGTCATCAGAGGAGACGTGTCTGAAACAGCTGGAGTTTCAAAAGAGCGTCAAATGTATTGCTTATAATCGGGTTAACGCGATGACCTCAAGCTACTGTGACGCTTTTATTGAGGGCGGTCAGATACATTGCATTACCATTGTTTACCTTAATATAAAAAAAAAATGTATTATTTATTTAACAAAAGTCGCTTGATTTGAGCAGATATGAGCATAGGAAGTTATTTAAACTCTCGATAATCTATAGGATAAACTCTGATGTGTGTGTGAAAGAATTACACGCCTTTATTCTTGCATCGCCTTTCTATCTTCGGACGACCAGACTCACGCCGCCTCCATCCTTTAGTTGTAGACCGTCACGTCCGGGTGAGATATACCCTTCGTCATGCGAACAGCAAAGATTTGAAAACAGTTTCCCAACGTCCTTTTTGCCTTACTATTAGGATTTGGTTGTCTTCAAGACATAGTATCGGCTGTTACTGAGGTAGCGTGCTCATCATCTATGACCAAAAATTTAAATAGACAAATCATATGTTAATAATAATAATATTAGTTTCATTAATTTTTTTTTTTATACAAAAATTTTAAGGGTTCACTGGAACTTTGTTTTTTATTTTGTATTGAGATTTTTTTTTAATTATAATACAAAAAGAGATAAATAGTAGTAACGACATTAAATTCTAAAGATGACGTAAAAATTACATTTTTGAAACCGTATTAAAATTGTTGGTCTATTGTAACGTTTCTTTAGTTCGTCTTATTCCCAGCAGGTGTCTCCAGCAGTATATCTTCAACAGTCCGCTACTGGCACGCCAGCTGGTGGGGTGCTCCGGTGAGGGATCTGCATCAGACTCTCTGGGGCACCCTGCCAGAAATACTAGCCTCCAAACACCTGGACTTCACCAAGTAAGTTTAATTTAATCTCACACAAATACACACAAGTTTGCAATATCTACTTTCAATACATACAATAATATAGATCGTCTACCAATTTGTCCCTTAAGACTAACTATGGATATACAACGAGGAATTTTACCTTTTAATATCATAAAATACTCTTTTAAGTGTCAAAAAGTATTTAAAACTGGTTTTTTGTTTGTCCAAATATAAATTAACTTTGTACGTTTCACCAATAGTGGTCATGATTAATTCTACACATTATTTTCGTTCAGTTCCGGGTAATTCTATCGATTTATTGCGTATGTGCAAAACTTAATTGAGACTCTAAAAATTATACACCTACTTGAAATGATGAATGAAAGGTGGCTGAAGCTAAAATGTTAATTGTAACTTTAAGCATCTACTAATCCCGCGGTTCCGCTCGTGTTTATAGTTGTTTTGTCGTCGCGTCTTGTTTACCACCCCTTAATATTGCTAAATATTAAATAAAAAAATCGTTTCGAAGAAATGCTTTTCGAAATTAATTCGTCTAAACGAACAAACAAAATCTTAAGCATATCTATTACCTATATTGAGACGCGACGAGACGAAACCTCTTAGGATTCAATGGATTCGCCATACGGGTAGCGGGTCCATCGTTGCAGGGAGAGGAGCTTCAACAGTGCCTGGGACTTGCGACCCAGGTGTACGTTTAAGGGGCTCCTATCTAACGCGCGTTAAACGCTCACCTCCACCGTCCAAGCTCCTCTCTCCACCTAACCAAATTTGAAACGAACCTACTCCCACTAGGGCTGCTTTCGAAGTACGTTCTAAGAATGAATGAAGAAATGTATTCTCAGTATAGATTTATATTTATATATATGTAAAAACTTACAATTTTTACACGGTAACTGTGACATCGATTTAACAATACTTATATAACATTTAATTAAAAAATATTAGATTAACTGAAATTAAAACGTTTATAATAAATTTTTTTTTCATTATGTATAAAATATAAATAAAACATTCTAGGTAAATGTTACCATAAAGAAAATCTTTATATAAAATTTTAAATACTTTGTGATCATCGGGATATTCATTTAAATCACACTTAAAACGAAGTCACTTAAAAAACTAGTCATTGTTTATTATGCGCAAAATGCCTTAGCTGGTATAGCAATTTTATAGCTATATAAAAAAAAAACATACACACAAAGAGTAAGTTTAACTGCTAGAAAATTTAATTTAGATATATAACAAAGAGATTAAATTAACTTTATGTATACAATCGAATAATTAAATATTTAATTGCCGATCGAAATCTATTAAAAAAAAATTTCTAACTAAACTTACTTTTTCAATCATATCGTTTTTTTTTCTAATTAAACTTGTTCGACTTAATGAATTGGTGTATTGTGCAACGACGTTCAGTAAGTACGACTACTATAAGTTTGCTTAATAAACTGAACACGTCCAGTATATGAAACTAGTATTATTCGGATTTACTACGCGAATTTTATTATTTAAAAACTACATAATCCCGACGTTTCGGTTACTTTGCAGCAATCGTGATCACGGGCACCTCGTCTGCCTAGTTTTTAAATAATAAAATCCGCGTAGTAAATCCGAATAATACTAGTTTCATTTAAATGAATACTCGCGAAAATCTTAGATCTCATTACGTACAGTATATGCTTATAACCGATATAGTATTGGTAAGGTCACGATCAAATTATCCCAGACTTAGGTCTACACAGAAATTTTACTCACTTAAATATTATGCATTTTTTTCATTTTAATCAACAACTATTTATTATTTTGCAATGTTGCTCATTCATTCACAAATTAATTTAATTATTTAAAATTATGAACAAACCTGTAAATTTTCTTCTCTATGCTTACCCCAAGTTTGATCCGTCTAACTACATATGGAGTGTTAAAATGTTTTCACCCATGAATCTTCATAGTATAGTATTATTAAATTAGAAACGTGAAACGCTCCGTATGCAGTGTGACGATACGAACTCGTGCTAAGCATACAGAAGATGGCAAATATCGGGACGTGGTTAATTAAATTAATGTAAAATTTTTCACACAATATTTTATTTATAACATATACTAAATTAATTATAGTACATTAAAAATATAATTGAATTATTTACATATTTATGACTAAGTTATAATACGATATAAGAAATTACGTTGTTGAACCTAAATTAGAACTAGTGTGAAAGACAATAATATAGAAGACACAGAAAGCTGAAACAAACTAATGAGGTGTCATAATTCTTTTCCAACCCCACGTAATGTCAATTAAAGCCACCCCAATGTACTAGTTACAAAACCATTAACGTCTGATCGAAAAAACCTCATTATGAAGAGCAAACATATGGAATTTCGGTTTTCAGAAAACTTACTGTACTCTATATCAATTCGTTCTTGAAACGTACTTCGAAGGCAGCCCTAGTAGGTTCTCTTCAAATATGGTTAGGTAGGGAGAGGAGCTTGGACAGTGGAGGTGAGCGTTTAACGCGCGTTAGTTAGGGGCCCCTTAAACCTACACCTGGGTAGCAAGTCCCAGGCACTGTTGAAGCTCCACTCCCTGCAACGCGATGGACCCGGCCCCCGCAAGGGGAATCCATTGAATGCTAAGAGGTTTCGTCTCATAATAAAATAAATACTCCCACATATCATGTTAAATAAACATAGAGAAATATCAGTGATTTACGCGTTAAGAATTTAATAACGTATCCTATAACGTATTTTACATTAAGAGTCTGATATTTCAATCTATCTAGACTTTATTTTTAAGTCTATTGTAAATCATTATTGTCATCTAAGAGTGAGAAAACTATTTTTGTCTTGCAGTCCTATATATATATATGTAGTCCTCGCGCCTTAATTACCAGAGATCATACGTGTATAAACATAAAACAGATTTTTTAATATAAATTAATTGTTTACACAAATTTTAATAGAATATTGCTGTTAATAAATACAGTAAACAAATAAATTTGCATCGTCTGTATGTAATTTAAAAATAATCGTCTGTTGCTGCTATGGATTACATAAACACGCTAAATAGTATGCTATATGTTTATGTAAACACGGTAGGTACATAATATATATCAACATATTATGTACATTTATACATATTATGCTTGTCTGTGCGTGTATTTTTTATGGCTGGACCGAATTTGATTGCACTTTCATGGGCAGACGTAATGTAATGTCGAATTAAGTGTATTTTTAAATTAGAAATTTTGTATTTTTTAATAATAAAAATAGTAAAAAATAAAAACAAAGAAGTGAGCCGGACTAGTTATTATATACAACTTACGAAATTTAATAAATTACGATGAAATGCATTGATAGGAACTAGGAATTTAGTTAATCGTGTATTTAAATTTAACCGCTAATTTTATCGTTACATGAAGCGTTTAACCTTACACCACTTAATACGGGTTCATTGACCTGATAAAAATATATGACCAAGCCTTATATATTTAAATAATGTAATTATATTTCAAGAACATTTCCTGTTTTTTACGCAATATATTGTACTATATATATAAGGTCAAATTAATTCGTTTAGTTTGTAATTACCAATGACTCGTTCATTTGATTACTTGATAAGATAGCATGGAGTTTTTATATATGTATTCTTGATATAATTATTGCTTCGTACGCTATGTTACTAGAAAGATATTTGTCGGGGTTTGTGAGTAGTTTTCACTGATACACAGACATACCAATAAAATATGTTCAAGCTCTTATTTATCGTTACGTCCCGACTCCCGTGTAGTTCCCATGGGAACAGGAGTAGTAGTGTTTTGTAGAAGAAGTATTTGTGTAGTGCTACCTATTTGTATCCATGTATGTATATGTTATTTGATCTCAAATCTGAAGACAGGAGAAGTCGCTGGCTGAAATATTCTCGTATAATAGTTTATATTTAATACGATTGACTTTCGATATTTTCTATAAACGATAATGAGATCTAAGACTTTCGCGAATTTAATTCATTCAAATGAAACTAATATTTTTATTATATTTTCGGATATACTACGCGTGCTTATTTTTTGTAAAAAACTACATACTCCCGACGTTTCGGTTACTTTTCAGCAACCGTGATCACGGTAAAAAACGCTTTTTTCAGAGTTTTGTTCAAGAAAACAATATTTTTAACCAACCCAGCGGTAAAATCACGTACAATAACATTGTTTAATTCTAACGCTAATTTCTCATAACTTCAGTTACAACAGGAAATCGAGATGAGCGGTAAAATTTTTTTCAAAACTTCTAATCTATCTGTGTATTAATCATTATCCATTCTTGTTCAGCAGTTCTCGCTTGATAAGTAACAACACATCAAACATTCACAAAAAACATAATAATAAGATGTTTGAAATTAAATTACCATTATATATGAATACTGCCAATTACATATACGTGATGTCTTGACCCACAAACACGTGGCCAGCTCCAATAAACACCGTTAGGTCTGTTCTCGAGTAACCGACATCTGAAGTGCAAACATATAAAACTCCTCTCTACCGACTACGCAATAAGATATTTCAAGTTTGTTATTTACATACACACTGCTGTAACATCATTAATCATTAATTAATTTTTCTGCTTAAGGTTAACGCAGATTACACCAGAATAACTAACTACATGTATTACCAGCGCACATAATAGGATAAAGATCTTTATATAAAATAACAGTTTTGATATTTTATTTCAATAGAATACCGTTAATGTTAAATATAAAAAGATTTCTGTATGTTTTTAACTCTGTGTGACTCACATTGAAATACTGTTTGTATTGAAAGTTCGCGGAGCGTTTAGTTTTTCGTTGGATTACGTCAGGGCGAATTGGTTTTTGGAATGACGTCTTATAAAATTTTACAGAACAGTACGGTGTCCTTAATACGAGGCCGCATAAACTCGACACGGACAGTTAAAACGTACATACTGGAAACCATGATAAATGATACGAGCAGTGAAGCGTATTTAATTCGACAGGAAGAAAACACATACATATACATATTTTTTAGGTTTTTGAAAATTTATAATTGTCACAGATTGATAAGAAATTAATTTTAAAATACTATATATATATATGAAGCTCTCTTTCGTTTAAGTTTGAAATTCCCGCGCACTGAATCCATACGTTATCTGTGGACAGCAGACCTGCACTGCTCTGTGTTTATTCGTGAAAAGTTTTGGTGAACACGTTTCACTAATTAATGTTATAATTAGCTCTTAATGTTGGTTCTCTTTTTTCAGTTTAGTCATAACCTAATAGCAGCTATTTGTATGTTAAAGAAGTTGGTACAACGTTTAGATTAAAATAAAATACTCCTTTTTTTTAGAGCAATAACTTATGCACTTGTTTTAATAAATAAACATATTATGAAACAACAAAGTCGATATATATATGGTACCTCATTAATAATTTCTAAAAAAAAAATCTCAAAACATTCAAGATTAAGTGTATCTGTTAAATCTCAATGTTATTTATAAAACCTGAAAATGTTAGTCACTTAAGGTGGCTTGAACTGAGTTATTGAACCGTTACTATAAGTAAACATTAACAATTATCTCATCACATACGAGTGAATCTAACTCCTTACATGCTTTGATTGTCCGAACCCAACGGCAGACGAATAGGTACAAATTTATTCATTTGTATATATATTTGTATATATATAACTTCATAAAAAAATATTATTAGTATAACACAAATGTCTCGTTTAATGACTAACCACTAAATCGAGACGAGTCAATGGACTCTCCCGTCTGTTAACGAGTCATCCAACTTGTGGAACACTATATGACACACTATAATTTTTGTCTGCGACTTCGTCCGCTTGGACTTTGAACTTAAGTTCTATGAGAACGCGTAAAATGTGTTAATACTATATATATCGTAAACAAAACGGCAGACTCTGTAGTCTTCGTGACGTTACTTCATACACATTACTATTGTTATGCCGTGATCCAGAGTTCTACACGGAATTTAGAGATAAATAATAGTCTATGTCATATTCTGATGTCCAAACTACATAACTGTTAAGTTTCACCAAAATACGTTTAGTAGTTTTTGCGTGAAAGAGTAACAAACATACATACATCCTGACAAACTGTCGCATTTTTTAATAAGATCTAAATATTTCTTATATATGAATGCACTTGAAACTTAGGTATATCATTTTGAACTTATTTCAATATACGAATAATATTTTTAACTTAATAAGTCAGTTTTCCATACACATTGAATATACATGTTTATTGAACATTATTCAATATTCCTCGAACGAAACTAATATGTAAAACAACTAGATTACAATAATCGTTTCACTACAACTGGTTCGCTTTTTTAAAGTAAACAGACAGTTTGGCGTCTTAATTCACTTACGTGGATAATATCGTGTGACGATTTATTAATGAAAAACTACAAACCGTCTGTGCGGAGTGACGATAAAAACGTATGGTAAGATTTAAGCTCCAAAACGGTAACTAAGTGTTCCTCATCTCGTGACGTCTCACATGTAGTACGCGGTTATTTCAGTACATTAAGTCAATTGTAATCGCCAGCATTGCAGTTCATCGACCTTATGTAACACAATTTGAATGGTTACATAGTAAGCGGATACGCTTCATAAATCGTGTGGAAGTTAATTAATTTTTCTTATTCCTTTATAAAAGGAATAACCGGACTGGCGCGAGTCGGAGTCGCCGACGAGGGTTCCGTATAATATTTTAGTTTTCGAATATTACGTCGGATATAAACAAAAGATTTATGAAGTGTGATGTTTTAATTTCAACTCGATACTTGCATACTAAACGAGATAATAGGTTTTGACACACGGACATCAAAAGATGCGATAAGGATACCGTTTTTCCTTTATAGCTACGGAACCCTATAAATATAGATTTACTTTGCATAAGGAAGTGCGGGAAAGTGCTCGTAAAACGTCTATTCACCGCGGCAAAGGGTGCGACGTTTATAGCTAATTGCTTTTTTATAATGAAAAAAGCCATTATGCCCCTAAAGGTCGACTGACTGGTACAGACCTTCAGCTACGATGCTACGTACATATTATTTAATAACTCATTAGAGCTATTATAATTGTTGTCATAATATATTATGGACTATTTATATTCTAAAAAGTGAAATAAGTCGTTGTTTTACTTTAATATGACGGGTTTGTGTTGTATCTTTACTGATCAATGCAAACTGACATCGACTTTGTCTGAACTACAGTTAAAATTGTATTATATAAATTCACACTTAGGTGTGACCTTATCCTGAATCCAAAATGGCGGACTGTATATCTCCATGTACTCCTATAATATTAGTTTAAAGACTTTCTAAGAACAATTCTCATAAAAAAAATATATAAATTTTTAAATAAGCGCGTGTTGAAAATGTATGATATCGGATTTTTAATTATATATAAAATTTGTTATTGTCACACGTGAATTGTTTTAATAAAGCCTCAGCAGTTTTGCCTTCGTATTTTTTTGCTATACAATTAATTAATAATAGTATGTAACTCTAATGGACTGTTCACTGGCGTTATATACTTTTATAATGTCATTATGTGTTCTATGTATATCACATAGTTATATATTATTTACTGATGATATCCTTATTTACAATTTTCCTATGACCCGAGTAAGAGGTATTGTTTACCGATACTGAATATTTAAATCACGGTTTGATATGAACAGGCGTACCGTGACGTGACCCCGTGACTGGTTAGTGTTTAAATTGTCTCTTATTTTCCTCACTTTAACATATCGTAATCTCGAACACAGTTAAATTTATGTTACAGATAATATTATTTATTTATATATATCAATTTCTGGTTGAGTTAATTAGTTTTATAAAATAAAAAATACGTATGAAATCTGCGAATATTTTTTACTTCGAAAGCAGCCCTAGTAGGTTCGTTTCAAATTTGGTTGGTTAGAGAGAGGAGCTTAGACGGTGGAGGTGAGCATGTAACGCGCGTTAGATAGGGGCCTTAAACCTACACCTGGGTCGCAAGTCCCAGGCACTGTTGAAGCTCCTCTCCCTGCAACGATGGACCCGCCACCCGCATGGCGAATCCATTGAATCCTAAGAGGCTTCGTCTGTCTCTATAGCCATAAGAATACTCACAAGAAGAAAACGCTTATCTTTAGCTGCAGGATAGTATAATTTTGGTTGTTTTATAGTTTCGACGTATTCACATAACCATCTATAAATATATAAATACATAAATTATTATAAAAAACACACAAAAAAATCTCTTCGAGAGAGTGCATTTCCGAAATCACAGTTTCGAATCCTGCTCGAATCGATAAATGACCTTAATTTTTTACCTACTTTCTTTAATTCTAATATATATATATATAATACATTTATTGTGAGTTAATATTTTTATCTATTAGTAGTGTTTTTTTTATATATATTTCTTTAAAAATTTAAAGATAACTTATAAGAAGTCGTACATTTGCAAGATGTTGTCGATCCCGGCTCAGCTCACACGACACCGGCTTCGCTATTGCTGAAACAGACTAGACTCGTGAACTATTTGAGATGCACTTGTATTTTTAAACTGTTACTATTTTCTATTTGTTTAAATTAAAAAGTGATGGTAGGTGGTATTTCTCACATTAGTCTTGGATGAGATTTTTTGATTACAATATTTAGGGACTTTATGAATACGGGAATAGTCGGAGAGGAAAATCCTATTAAGGTTCCCTTTATCTTAACTGTAATTTTATTTAAGATAATACTTTACGAGCATTTATTATATAATTTTACATTTAAAATGCCGTTTACAGTAGCCGTGTTCACCGACAAGGAGATGAGTCTATCACAGATAAAAAGGTATCTGTGATAGACTAAGGTATGTCCAAAAAATTATATTTTCTTTTTAAAATATGGTTCGTCTAAAATAAAACTAATGTTTTTCGGATTACTACGAGTTTTTTATTATTATGAACTGCATACTCCCGGTTTCGGTTACTTCGCAGCAACCGTGATCCGTCTAGTTATTCGTCTCTCGGATATTGTTTAACCATTTATATGTTACTATCAAATAAATTATTACTATATATTTTATAAAATTGGATTAGAACCCGAGCGATATAATATAAACGTTAATACTCAACGTGTAAATATATATATTTTTTAATTTACATCAATGATAAACATTGATTGTAATATTCATTACGCTTAGCACAAGTTTGCATTGTACCACTAGAATGTGTTAAGATTTATGACTGAAAAACTATTAACGCTCCGTATGGAGTTTGCGATGCAGACTTTAGTAAGTACTCGAGTAAGCTCAACGCTTATTGCGGTATAGTCATATGTTTCGGTTTCTTGTGTATTCATATATATAGAGGAGAATTTATTTAAGTCTAACATTAAGGGAGATCCAAAAAAAATTTTATATAGACTTGCAATGGTTTTGATTTGAGCAGATTTTGAAACGACGATAAGAGGCAACGCGTCATAAATAATCTAATTGTTAAGGTTGTAGAAGAAAACATTGTTATGATTGATAAGAGATATACAGAGGTAAAACCTAATATTTCGTGTTATGTTTACTTGTGTGCGGAACTAAACATAGATAGCGCTTAAAAGTACGAATTAAACTTTTTTTTTTAATCGTCAGTGAGTTCCTAATACCTATTGATCTTGATGGGCATGGGCTTTTTGGTTTATGGTATCCCAAGGAACCGCCAGCTCTATTAAAAGAGCGCGCTTTAAAATGCTCGAATACAGAAACATGTCTGGTCTCGACGTCACCGCACAAATATCCTTTGGTATTTTTTATTGTTTGTCATACGTATCCATCATTATAGTCCAATCCTGAGCCGCTTTAAAGATAGAGTAAGGCTTGACGTTTGATTTTATAGCCCTAGTGCCTTCTTTCACAAAACCTATCGATCGTTCGTTTGTGGTTATTTCTTTTTGACCTCTTCTGGCTACCAAAAGACTAAACGCTTCACGTATGATTTATAAAACCGTGACGACGCGAGTATTGACCGCTATCCAGAAGTAAATTAACAAATACTTTACATTATATAAAAAATTAAAGTATTTTTTATCTAAATACTTTAATGTAATAATTAATATTAAAGTATCTTAAAAAGTACTCCATCACTAGGGGCATAGACAAGTCTGTCAATGGCTGATCATTGTCAGCTGATCACGTTTGTTTACAAGATTGTTAAATTCTATTGAAATGTACTCTAACAAAATTATTAAAAAGATAAAGTTGTCTTATAAGGCCAGTACTTTTAACTAGTACAAACTCGTTATTATCTTAAATCAAACACGTTAAATAAGTTAAACTCAATTTACAAAGACACAAGTCACGTCGACAAAATACTTTCCCGCGTAAAAGTGAGCAAACCAGATGTCAACGCTTTAACGTCACCTCGGGTGCGTTCGGGAATTTTAAGGTTCGGTTCAAATTAAATGTGTGTTCCCTAAATATATATATATAAATATATTTCTGCTGTAAACAACTATAAAACTATGATTGTTAACAAGTACATGAGTGATTTCTTCCACGCTCACTTGATTCAATCAGAATAACTAATTTCGTACGCTCTTAAATATTTTTTTTATTATTCTCTCATATCATGAAACGCGTTTTACGAAGCTGGTCGTTTAATGAAAAAAAATTTTACTATTTCAATTCCATACAAGATTAAATATTTACTATTGTTCGTGTCACCAGGCGATACGGGCATGAGATAAATGCTATTGTTCCTAATCAAATGAAAAGCGTATTTATTTTGTAAAAAATACATAATTGTATTACAATAAAGTCAAAAATACAATCTCAAGGACATCATCGATCTTGTAAAACTTTAACGGTTTTCCTCGAAAACGCTATTTATAATTCAACATGTTGTCCGCAGCCTTGATATGAATTTAATAAGTAGGGATAACATCATAGCAGAACGAAAAATATTATTACTATTGGGTTTTCTTAATAAAAATAATGTATAGGTTATTTTATACCAAGGACTTTTTAAAAAAATAATTTAATTCTTTTATTAATTATTTGTTGTTGTTTTTTCTATATCTTAAGCATTTCTTATTCCTGGTACAAGAATTTAAACTATATTTTTAAAGCCATTCGTAACTATACGGGTCTTCGAAAGTAAACCTCACATAGAAACAATAAATGTATGTACTAAGAGGTTCAATATATTTTACAAATCCCTCAAAAACCTTATCTTTCATGTAAAATATATGCTTCATATTTCACCTCTCAGGAATCCACCTCATGATGAGCAGGACGTGAAGTTGTCTGCGGATCCTCTACAGCTCGGTCCTCCGCCTCGAACCCGCTACCCCCTGGTGGTGATACTGGCCAGGGACCAGAGAGACACCACGGAGCTCAGGCCGGATGATACGGTATGTTAACGTGGAGTCATTATCGTACTTCTCGTCTTGTAAGTCGTCGGTCGATATGCGTGTTCACATTTGTAACCATATTACTGTCTGTTAACATTTAACCTTATAATAAATCGTCATATATCCGGGAAATCTGCTTCAGAACCTTAGAAAGTATGTTGCTATTATTAGTCGTCTCTACTTCGTTAACTATACTGAGATACGTCTAACATTTATAGTATACAGCAACACTGTACGTGAGCTCGTTTGTAAAGAAAATTTTTTATCCCACTAATTGAATGAATGAAATTAATATATGCAAATAAAACTCATATGTATTTTAGTTTATTTGTCAAACTATTTTGATGATTTCTGTTCAATTCGAAAGTTTGTCATCGATTTGAATAGAACATAAGACAAAGAATTAATTATAGCAAACCCATCCCGTTTGCTACAACAAAGAAACTAGTGCCTACACATCAGAGCATCGTAAGGGTATTTGATGACATTTTGGAGTAGACTATATCACGCTGTTCAAATTAAAACTGTCTTGCTGATAGCAAACGTACAGATAAAAAAATCTATTTACGATATGGATTTAGATTAACGGCTCTCATTACGTAATATGACGAAATATTTACAAAAATAATTAGTCGGAAATAAATTTATCTGACTTGGATATAGCTAAGTCCTCATCACTATCTTATTCAAGCTGCATTGAAGCTGCGATTTCATTTTCAGTCTTCCATAAGGCTTTACAACGTACAAAAAAAATCTCAATCTGTTCTTGTAGCAGCTTAACATATTCCTTAATATCCTCCACCAATCCAATAGAAAACATGTTATGTTTGTAACGTATGAGTTTCTTGTTCAATATTATATATCAATTTAAAGCCGTTAAAATTATAATTTATATCTCTATATAATTTGTAAGAATATTTATTAGCTATTGCATTCCATCAATTCTCCGCCAGGTGGCTCTGATAACGGTGGTGCATATTAGAGACGAACAATGCCCACTGCCAAGTGGCATCATAGCACAATACCTGAAACAGGCGAACGGTCACCTGTCCTGTCTCAAGGTAAGTTCACACTATCACACAACGCCAACGAAACAAGATAAATTATGTAAATAACAGGATTTACCTGCCGATTCTGGATATTGTTATCATTTTTATTCTTTTAATAAACTTTATAAATTTCCGATTGCGAATTCAACACGTACGAAGTCGCCAGTGATACTAGTCTAATATCCTAGTCGTAAAAAATTTTGATATTCATAGTCTCAGTAGAAAGTACCCACTGTCTTCACTTCATCAAATTAACTAGTTCCTTCTTCAAATAAATGAGTCTCAGACTAACTTATTGTTCCTTGTTACTTTTAACTATTCAATTCTATTTGACGCCATTATGATATTTTTTTCTTTAATTGGCATTAAAAGGAAATATCACATGTACGCCTACCATATGTGCGAATCACACGAAATACTAATCGTGTTCCGTGTCTCACACCGTAACCAACGTTAGCACGTTGAGGAGATTTATAAGTGAAAAACTTGAACAGTTGCATATATATTTATATATATTTAAAAGTAAACTCGTAACTACTAGTAACTATGTAACTCGTAACTACTAGTAACTATGTAACTCGTAACTATATATATATATAAGCAAAAAAATCCCTTCTAGTAAAATAATTTAAATATTTACATTCTATAAATCTTACCTGTTACAGAGACGGTAATGTATGTATGTCTGTTTGTTACAAAACTTAAATTATCTTAATAATACTTGGATATCACAATATGATTGTCGCAACACGTCTTATAACTTATACGTTTGGCAATGGTTGCGACACGCGTCCGATACGACATACTTTACTACAGGTGACAATGTTTATCCAGCCTCCATTACGGTTGCGGGAATACTTTGAGTTGAAATGTGCTATCTTATATAATTTATGCACTACAGATCTGTAATACGTAATTATATAGGTCAAATTAAATTTTTCTAACGAGGCTGCTAATAATTTTTTTAAGTGAATATATGGCGGTAAGATCTTTAAAAAACGTGAATACTTCAAACGTTCGGTATGTTAATTTAATGTATTTAAACTCGCACTAAGAGTAATTTATACCGTTCGAATTAAATCAATGAAAACTTAAAAGTTTGATCATTTAACAAATGAATGAATGAAACTAGTATTATTCGGATTTACTACGCGGATTTTATTATTTAAAAACTACATAATCCCGACGCCTCGGTTACTTTGCAGCAACCGTGATCACGGGCAGACACCTCGTCTGTAAATCCGAATAATACTAGTTTCATTTAAATGAATACTCGCGAAAATCTTAGATCTCATTACATTTAACAAATGTATAATTAAAGTAATAA
Organism: Danaus plexippus; assembly: GCF_018135715.1. NCBI lineage: Eukaryota > Metazoa > Arthropoda > Insecta > Lepidoptera > Nymphalidae > Danaus > Danaus plexippus. The sequence continues at coordinate 4,547,547 of NW_026869853.1, forward strand.
AATACTTATTGAATTCTTTGTTTTGATTTTGATTATAACTGAAACTGAAGCTTTGTTTATAAATCACTTTAAATGTATAATATTTAAGATTCTCGCCTACACTCATTTAAATGAAACTACGCCTTTATATTATTTTATATCAACGTAATCCCGACGTTTCAATTCCTTTACAGCAAGCTCGATCACGGGCAGACGTGATGAAAATGTCATAAAAAATAATTCAATCAATTTTATTTATAATAAAACAATTCCCATATAAATTGTTGAATGATCCGTAGAATTGTTTTAGGACACGTAGTTTAAAAGATCTTTGATAATGTTCCAGCAACTGTACGTGTCCGGTGAGGTGGGCGATGTCGGTGGAGACGTGTCTCCCGAGTCTTGTGGGGGGTTTGGTCGGGAGGCTCTCTGCTGCGTGTGCGCCTCCGCCCCGCTGTCCAGAGCCCTACTCCCCTGCCGGCACGCCTGCCTCTGCGCGAGGTGCCTACGTGAGTATATTTTCATTATTCGGAAAATCCCTTTTTAAACATGACACCTCGAACTGAAACATGTCTCTTGGAACATTACTCATGAAACGATTGATTCTCAAATGAGACCTCCTGTCTCACGTTCTTAGCTTTTGCTATTTACAAACATCACACAAAAAAATTATTATTTCGCCAAATGTTTATACAGATAAAATATCAGCAGACTTATGATACGTGTAACTCTTGAATAAATCTAACATATATATATTTATTATATTAAGACGTGTAGTTACATAGCTTGTATTTTTGCACAAATCATTCTTCTTGATGCCCTTTGATTGAAACGGTGATATTTAATGTTTCATAGTAAAAACAGAATCAAAAACTCTTGAGCCTTTTTCCTTTCTTATCGTCCACGTCTTAGTTCAAATAACGCGATATAATCTTTTCGCTCCCTCCATCCCGTTGGTGCCGAAACAATTTCTAAGAGTATATTTTTCATAATTTTTCATTACATATATTACTATCAACCTTGGTTTTGTCCGGTCGCGTGTTGGTTACGTAACTCTTGGCACCTTCCTTTTTGCACACAACTATTCATTAAATCTTTTTTTATCGGTATATTAATTAAAGTATAAAAATTTCCTACTATCAATTGTTATGGTTTATTTATATTAATTAATAATATTGATAGTTGTATGACGTTGTGGGAAAATATCACCTCCGTAAATTTACCATGAGTCAGGAGTTTCTCATTCATGAAGCTTACCACACGATATTAGCAATACATATGTTATGGTATTGAAAATCAGAAAACTGTCTGTTTTTAGTTTGACAGTGAAAACTCATGCTTAGGGTGAATCAATGATAGTAAAACGCAGCGGGTGTTTTATTATAAACCATAAATAGAACAATGTTGATGTAATATCTTGAGACTTGTCTTAAGATAATGTCAACTTATTAATCCAGACTAAAAATTAAAAATATAAAAGAAATAAATTAAAGTTAAAATAAGAACCGCCTTTCTGTGTGCAATGACAATGAACGAATTTTGATGAAACCAGCATTAAACGATAGAGAAGTTTTTAGGAAAATGTAAAGACAACGTTATATCCGATAAATATTTTTGATCACCTTCATGCAAATCTAAAATTTATAAAAATATTAACTGACATGAGAAGATTTTGCAATAATTTTGGTACCATAAGCATCATTGTGATTTATCAGTATCATTAGTACGATATCGCATCGTTACACTATAAACGTAACGTTTTACGTTTACCATCAATTACTTACGTAAATGCTGATACGGAGATTCATGAATAATCCCCCCCCCCCTCCCCCGGACGCAGTGTGACAAAGCCGACTTAGTGTTATCGCACAGAACTAAATAATCATGAAAATATAATGTGCATATAAAAAAAAATCTAAAAGTAAACGAAAGCTAGTGTAGAATTTATAATATGAATTGATTTGAGTCAATTCAGAATACATTATTTTTCATATCAATTCTAATAACGACTGTTACTTTAGTAATATTTTCACAACGATTTGTTAATACTATATATTAAATATATATATATATATATATATATATAGTATATAAGTATGCATCGCGCGTCACTAGCTCGGATGAATCTCTCACAGTGTGATTGTGTTCGCTAAACGTCCGTAGAATACGAATACTTTATTGTAATATATTTAATGTATCCTTGGACCACTCGGAGGCGGCGAGCAAACCATGGTTGTTCTAATTGACTTCATTATCTACAAACTTTATAATTATTGATTTTTTTTTTACTTAAAATAATTGTTTTTTTTTATTGGGATATTAAATAATTTTTTAATCATTCCAATATAAACAAGAGAAAAACCTAACTTGTATCACTTTAATTTTTTTTATACCTCAATAAAGCTGATAAAATCGTTTATACATACATAATAAACTCTTTCAATATTAATTGCCCCTAGTCAGTAATAGTTCTAGTTATTGCCAGTAGTTAATTAGTCCAGCATCTTCATATTTCTTATTGTTTGTTCGATATATAATAAAAATTGTATATTCATAATATTAATATGTTATAAGTCACGTCACGCTCGCCCCGGGCCGGCCGGGCCGTGCCAATGACGCTCTGACCTCACGGACCGAGACCTCGACTTTTACAACGGATAACGATTGATCCGTGATCACACGCACACACACGCGCACACACACACATACATACATTCATATGCTAATACGTACTACGAAAGTGTTCCATCTACACATAAAAAAAAGTTTTTTCGGTCGACAATCAGATTATATTAAACATATGGCCCTAAATTTGTGACCGTTTTGTTTTTCCAATGTTTTTTTTTGTAATTTTAATATACGAATTTAACATTTTTCCAGTCTCGCAAAGACTATATATTTTGTTCTATATTTAAAATCACAAAAACCACATACTAAACAGCTATTCTATGAAATGTACTTATTCTTTTTTTAAACATGACATAAAACCTCATTCTCAGTTCTCACTGTATATTAATTCGAACCTTTAGCTAAGCTGGACAAGTGTCCGATATGCCGCAGCCCCATCAGCAGTTACTTCTGCATCAGGAACGAGGAAGAACCGCTGTCGGACCTCAAGCAGAACCTGACCACCAACAGGCGGATACTGAACCTGTTCCACTACCACTAGGGCCGGTGACGTCATCGATTGAGCGAGTGACGTCATCGAATACTACGTCATACGTTTGTGACAAGAAAAGTTTTCCTTCCTACTTTGAGATTTTTTTTTTCTAGAAGGAACCGCAGCTGCGTCCTTTGTTTAAACCTTCTCTATCATTATGTCTAGCTCGTTGAAATACTGCCGTTGTACCAAAATAATGTATTTTTTAGTTTAGTTTGTATAGCGTCCTATTTTATTATTATTTTTTAAACATGCTTGGCCTATCGTAAGTTTAAATTTTGTTCGTCATTAGATATATAAACGACTGCGGAAAGTGATTGTGATGTACATAAAAGACATTTGGCTGTATGATTGTGGACTGTAACCATTATTTATTTAAAAACAAAAAACTATTTTATTTACATTTTATTTTTACTCGAAAAGCTTCATTATTTTTTAATTATTTGTGTTTATTTTTTTCTACATTTCTTTTATTTTGGATATTAGTTTTTCAGTATCTATATATGTGTGGTTGTATTGGAACTGTCATGAATCCTATTCGTTAAGAGTCGCGCGATGTATGCATCTGTGATAATTGCTTTGTGAATCCGCTGATTATTTTACAATAATTAAATATAAAGTTATATTAAAATAAAGAATTATAATGACTAGACATTTTCATTACACCCGTGTCATCGTCGTCGGTGTCAAGAGTGAACCGAGTTTAAATTATAACGATTCATCCGCAGAAATCCCTTTTATGATTTCAAAACCGAAAGGCCTTTTATAATTATTACTCCAGATATATGAACAGATATTTTTTTATATGGCTGTATATTTTTTCTCAGTGTTATATCAAATGTGCCAGTTACAATATTTACTGAACTAATTCAAAATTAACGATAGAAGTATATGTCGTATTCCGGCAGCCATTTTGTACGACTCTGACAGTTACCGTCCAATAATCAAGTTTTCTGATGCATTTGATATTTAAATTAATAAAAGCAATGTTTGTTCAGGGACACACTGAAGTGACTTCGTGGGGTTGACAAAAATGTTTTTTTTTTTATTTGGTAATATGTAACATTGTAAATAAAAAAATTGCCAAAGCGAGTACAGAATTTTATTTCGTGTGGTAACTTTCGGACGATCAGACAGAGACCGAATCATTTACGAAGCCTGTTTGTACGAATAGTCCCTTAAATAAAACCTTAAACGTATATACCAAATCCGTTATGTCGGACACCAATGACAACAATGATTAGGGTGCAAGCGAGGGCGTTTGATTATTCCTTTAAAAAATACAATTATGATTATGATATCTCTGACTATTGATTGCCGACAAAATCGATGATATTTAAATAAAAAAAAAATTATAACACAACTGACGAAATATACATATCTGTAAAATTATGTATGTTTATAAGTTAAAGTTCTTGTTACGTCCAAACTGACTTATTACGTAACATAAAACGAGACGTTTTTAACCGGCCATACCCTTCTCCTTCTCTCTTTCCGCAAACAACTGCGAGTTTTTTACCGCCGAATACAAACTGAAAAGCAGATGAAGCGCTTGTATCCTGTCATTGACAGTGTCGCCGTGGACGGGGATGTCGAACACGGCACAGACTATGTCGACGTATTGTGACAGCGAGCAGTCGACGCTGGCGGGGGGCACGCCGACCTCGTTCAAGGTATCCTCTATCGTGTCCGGCCATTCTGCCATTAGATCGTCTATATCTGGCATTTTCCTATAAAAAACAGAATCCAAGATATAATACATGTATTATTAATTAATAATGTTTATGAAATTATAAACATAAAAATAGGCTCTTGCTGCGATTGATATACAAATTCTTTTATGTTTTTCACATGGCTAAATGAATCGAAATTCCTTTAAACGCTAATATTCTTAAGCCTTTCACATCCAACTACATGCTATGAGAAAATACCAAACATTTTCCACACTAACAACAATGAAACATCTCGTGGTATTTCCGCTCTGATTTCTCTGGACGACGATCATGAGATTATGCTCATTAAAATATCTACGTGGGAAGGAGTATTTAAATCGTTGTAATACAATGTTTGCGTTCTGAATCAGCATGCGAAAGAACTTTGCTAGCGTCCCAGGGAAATAGATAGGGGGTTTGTGTGTTTCATCATTTTTTTTATCTAAGTATTTAAAGTAACTTCAATTTTATGACGTTAGATTTATTTATACTGTCTAATATATATTTAAGGAGAGATTGATCTATTATTGTCTTGTTTGCAATGTTTTTCTTTCATATTAAGATTTTTTTATGGAATTTGTAGTAAATTTATGTTCATTGTGTTTTTAAATCCATCAAAGAGTATATTTTTTTGATAACTAAACATAATACGTGTAGGTACAGCCTTATAAGGCTGAAGCGAATAGAATCCATTTGATTTCAAATACAATTATAATTATATTTGAAATTACACGCTCATAACAAGTAGAATCTATTGAATAATTTGTCAAAACTAAAATGACGGCATGTAAAGTTTTTTAATACGTTAACATATTTTTTCTTACCGTGTGTACGCGACCGTAGCGCGGGAGCGGCCCGCGTGAAGCGCACTCACATCACGTATCCAGCGATCCAGCGCTTGAGGGTTGTTCTCAGCGTTCTCAAGTTTTCGTGTCATCTGAACCATAGAAATCAGTTTCGTCAATTTTAAATAGTGTTACATATTTTAAGAAAAACAATTTTTAATATATAAGGCTTCGAGATAATACGGCATTCAGCCGTTTTAAAGCTATGAACAAAATAATCTCATCTCTAAACCCTCAAGTAACGATTGATTTAACTGTATCTGACCACAGTTGACTTGGCGCTGGTGGTCTTGGAGATGGCTCTCAGTTGGAGATGGAGTAACGCAGCATCGCTTTGGTCCGCGGACGGTTCATCCAACACCGTCAGACCTATTACAATTAATATATTTGCTCGACACTATGAAATACATATATTATTTTAATGAATGAGTTGTTAGCTAGAATTTTGCGTACGTAATTGAATAAACAAGTGCAACAGATTATATATATAATTAGGCTTAGTAAAACAAATCCATGCCGAATGACATACACGGAATAAAGAAGAAATAATATTTTTAAAAACAACTCACAACTGAAATATATATAAATAAATATATTAATGAAAACGATTTTGGTAATCATTATGAAGTAAAAGCTATTTATTCCATTGAAATAAAGACAATAAACTATTGTAAATGAGCTGTACATGTTCAGTACATGTCGAAAAAGTTGAATTCTTGGTCTCACCTAAGTTATCAATGAAGTCCAAGGCGTTATCAGCTAACGCTTTTCCTCTCAGCCCTGAGGCTGGTGTGGTCACCTTGAGGAAGGCGTCCGCATCTCCCACAGCGGGGACGTACTCCGGGATGAACGGATGGAGCTTGAAGTCTATGTCGATCTTCTGAGGGGTGTACCTGGTGGATGAAAAGATACATTCTGGTGAAATAATCAACCAAGTGCTCTTAGTTTAAAAGATAGAACCGATGATACTAATCAACTTCGCGTTATTTTAATATCAAATGGTTCCGCTGGTTGACAAAAAAAAATCAATTACTTTAACTAATATTTAACATTGATTACGAAAAACTCCTATCCATTTAACATTACATTAAACCGTTGCATAATTGATATCAACGAAAAGGTTCTCACTTCATAATATATTGAAACACATTGTCAAGCTCGGGCGGCACCTTCAGGTCCGCGTAGGCCTTCGGATCATACGCGCCCTCTGCCGGGATCACCACGCCACGTTTCTTCCCACTGCTGGCTTCCACTTGTTCCAAACCCACATCAGCACTATCTGATTCTTAAAACAGTATAAATTAATATATTATTAAATTTATTACACTAAATGTAATAAATTACTTCGATCTCATAACATATTTTTGAAACTGGGTCAATGATCCACTAAAATAGACTGTTGTGTGATACATTTTCTCTAATCGTGTCAGTATATCAAAATATTTAGTCTGTTATGACATGTATTTGATACCAGAGTGCGAGGAGTTATGTTGATTGCTGGACTGTCTTGATAAATCGCTGCTGCTTTTTACTTTTTTCTTCGCATCCTCAATATCGGACTTTCTTTCTGGAGACTACAATAGAAAGTACATTAATATTACTGTGTACGATTCGTTATAATTTAATAGATAGTTACTTTATTGACCTCATCCTCTTCTGTAAGATTATCAAACTTGTCAGGACTGGAATCGCTCTCGCTGTCTGAATCGAAGTCATGTCTGGCGGTGTGACGTACGGGAGGTTTGAACTTTGACATAGCCTTTATACTCTCCTCGTCGGAAGTCGGAGGGCTTTCAATCTCTTTGGCGTTAACCTCCACGGTCTCGTCATACATTCCTTGGACCTCTAGCCCAGGAATGGATTCCAACTCCGTATTTAAAGCTACAGTTTGACAGAGCTTGTGTTGTTTGTCCTTGGTTGTCATAGCAACGCTAGAGTGTATCACCAGGCCCGGCAGAATGGCGGCAAATGTGAGAAAAATGCATCTTAAATGGGGCGTTCTTATTAAGCTGGCACTATGAGGTACGGGGGTTGGCGCGTCTCTGTGATGTGTGGCGAGTGTGTCACAGTTTGATAACACAATTATCTATGAAGGATTTTATTAGTAAATAGTATATTTTCTTGCTATAAAAGACCAGGTGACATACATATACATACTATAGATCAGATTCACTAACACTTACCTAATCGTCAATGAAATGATTGCTTATCGATTACTAATTTTATAAAAATATCTATAATTTCATCCGACATGTGTTTCCCAAAAAATAAAAATGTTATACTAGTGAAAAACTTCTTCAAAAACGGATTGACTTGTAGGTAGACTTATATACACACATATAATCCAACATTTGCTTTTAAGGATTATGTCAAAGGATTTCAGATGAGAATAAAAAGCAGCCTAAGCATTATATTATGTAAAATAAATCAACAATCCTTTTATAACCGACAGTGATTACAGGAAATATAATTACATAATATCAATAGTACATTCTTAGGCCTTTAAAATATGAAACACCAAGATTGGTATGAATTCTGTCTAAAGGAACGACGATCTAACGTAAGCGGGTTTACTTTTTATGAGATTGTAGAGGTCTTAGTAAATGAAAGATTACAAACAATACATTTTATTAACTAAAATAATTGGTATTCTGAAATGTTTTGTACAAAAATAACATATTCGAGCCTTCAACACTCCCACATGCATGGTCACTGAATAATTCTATAAACTGATCAACATGATATGAAGTTATTCCTTACAAAATTTGTCAGTTCTATAAAAAATACGTCATCAATCACAATTATTTTATTCGAGGAGATATAAAAAAACATACAGATCCGTGAATACAATGTCACTTAAAAATTTCACCATTAGAAAAATAACATTCTCTTATACAACATAGAAAAATATTTAAAACTATACATTAAAATATAATTAGTCGCCTGTTTGTTATATTACGTGCGTTAGTGGTACCGTTACGACATCAATTATGTCCAGCACAATTGTGATGCGTAATGTGAGAGAGGTTATTAGTAAATAGATATGTTTTTATTGTCTAACTCTAATCGAAACGAAGTGGTTTCTGAACGTTCCAACCACGTTTCGGTGCAGCAATCAGTCTTTGTCCATCGATAAACTATAGATTTGGCACTCACGAGATATAGACTTGATGCGACTTATGTCACAATAAGAGCACAAGCCGTGTATCACGTCGAGACGAAAATAGTTCATCCTACTTTATTAATGAGCTCATCGCAAATGGCCGTCAATTCCTCGTTGGCCTTAGTCTTCTGGGACAGCGATTCTTCCAGTGACGTTATATGTAATTCCTTCCTCTTAATCATAGCGTTCAGCTTCAAGACCTCCGCCTCGTGGCTCCTGTTATACTTCTCCAACTCCTGATTGGCGTGGTTGAGTTTCGATGTCGCGTGCTGTTTCAGTAACTCATAGTTGTTCTGCATTTTCAACAGATTGTCTTCGAATGTCTTCAGAGAGGCCTTGTACTTGTCCTCGTTGGCCTTCATGTTTAATATTATCTGCTTACTCTTTTCGTACTTACTGTGTAGATCCCTGAAGGACACTTCCATGCTCGCGAGGTGAGCTGTCTGTTCGTCTCTCTCGCTGATGATTCTCTTTCTCTCTTCTGCATTTCTCTTTCTATCCTGTTCCATTCCCGCTATCAAACTGGCGATGGTTCGTTCATATTCTTCCACTACTACAGCCAGACTCTTGTTAATCGTATTCTTTTCCGCTAGTCTTTCGTTGAGCTCGTTCACTTTCCTCAATCTTTCTTTGCTCTCATTTTCTAAACTGTGCACTTGAGTTTCCATGTTTGCTAATCTTTCTTTTAATTCCTTGGACTCTAACCTTAAATTATGTACGTTTATTTCTTTCTCTGCCAATAGTTCCCTGAGTTGGGTCAGGGCAAAATCTGTCTCACTGTAGTGTCTGGGCAGAGGTACAGAACTAGCTTCTTCTAATCGCGAAGAGTTTCCGCTTAGAGATAAGAGTCTGTCAATAACAGCCATAGCAGGAGACGTAATATTTAGAGAACGTCTATTAGCTCTCGGCGGAGTTGTAGATTTTCTAGGCGAAACCATGGAGGCCACTGCCGGATTCACCACCATCATTGGTTTGAATGTCGTTGCGACAGGGTCATCGACCGCCCCACCGGTCACTGGAGCTGTACTTACTGTGATAGTTGAATGTTCTGGTGAAAGGCTGTCTTCTTGCATAATTGGCTTCAACGGAGTTGGTTTCTTCGGAGTGCTTTGTCTGTTTTTAATTTTGTTCAGAGCAGCAACTACTCCGTCAGAGGAAACTCGTTTTGCAAACAGTGGATCAAACTTAAGAAAGAGACTTTCTTTACCGCTATCTGCGACCATATTACTCTTATTTTGATTAAGCAGAAACTCAAATGCCTCGGCATCGATAAACATTTCGCCATTTTCATTGTTATCATCATTATTACGTGGTGCAGGCAAGTCGTCAAAATTCATCATATCTTTTTCGATTTCCATATCAGCCACTTTAACGAAATCAGCAAAATCCTCTGCCTCAAGAAAAGGGCCTTCTTCCGTATCTTCATCTTCTGTATGAACTTCTCGAATTGTGGCATCGTTTGTGTTGGGGGATGAACAAGTTACACTGCTTAAATTAGATGTCAAATTCCTGTCCAACACTTGCGCATTGTTTTCTTCAATAGGAAATGTCTCATCCTTATTTTGCATTGTCTCTTGTAGCTTATCAGAACAGGAGACGTCGTTTTTATGATGTGTATAATTTGAAACATCCTCGGATTGTTTCTCTGGCGATTCGCGAATTTTCGTTTTAGTTACAAATGGATTAAAGTTAATGTCATGTATTTCAGGCAAATTAAATACGTTCTTACAGATAGGATTTGTGCTAACAGGTTGGTGGACTTCATCAAATTCCTCAATGTTTTTATCAACTTCTGATATATTTTTTATATGTGGGTTAGCAATATAGTCTTTTTCTTCATAAATCTCATTAATTTTGTTGTCCTCGAGATCACCTTCAGATATTCTAGAACTTACTTGAAATGTATCAAAAGTCTCATTCCTATTTACAACGCAGTCAAAAGAGCCATTAGCTTTCTTTGCAATATTTGGCTTTTTCCGCTCTTGACACGACTTTCGCCGACTCGATTGCTGTGATTTTTGCATTACCGGTCGATGTTCCATAGGTTCATTGTATACGAAATTTTCTTCAATTACACTAGGCGGTGGTGACATTCTTATATTTGATTTTGTGGCAAAAGGGTCATCTATATCATCAAAATTAATATTATACCCTGTATTTTTCAACATCGAAGAGATGGGGGGTGAAAATCTTTCAACATTTTTTGTTTCAAACTGATTTTCCGAGTTTTCTGTGGCAGTTGTAACTTCATGTTCGATTATGTCGGTGGAATAATGATTATAATTGGTCGAAGAGATAATCGCATCCTGTACATTATCATTACTAGTTGTGGATGTAGTTTGGACAGACTGTCCACTAAATAATTCTTTACTGTCACTGGTAGAAATTCGGGTGTCAAATGTTCCTGCATTCAGATCATCTTCTTTCAGAATATTACAATTTGATACAACTTCTTCAGTTCCTTTTATTGTTGTTTCACAGGCGGCTGTTTCGTTTATCTGATCATTTGTCTCAAGATCAATTTTATCCACAATCTTATTTTCTATAGGTGTACCAAGAGGTTCTTCGAGCGGATATATGTGTTCATTTTCAATAGTTCTGAGTGAATTCTGATTAATTTCTAAGTCGCGTTTAGATACATCTACTTCCATATCTGTTGTAGTATTAATGAGTGTTTCAGGAATCCTTTTTACATTCGTTTTCTCATTAGTTTTTTCATTTGTGTGATTAACATCCAGCACACTATTAGCAGAGTCTAGTTTGAGGTTTACTTTGCTATCAATCGGATCGAATTTCAAGTCGAATGACGATGTCAGTTTGTTTATAGTTTCAAAGGGATTCAAATTAATTTCCAAGTCATGTTTAGATATATCTACTTCCATATCTGTTGTAGTATTAATAACCGTTTCACCTGTACTCATTTCATTAGTTTCTTCATTCTTGTGATTTTCATGCAGACCTTCGGAGAGTTCTTGTTGCTTTTCAATTTTGCTACTAATTAAAGAGCTTTTTATTTCAAATGACGATGTCAGTTTGTTTACAGTTTCAAAAGGATTCTCAATATTCTCTAAATCTTGTTTAGATATATCCACTTCCATTTCTATTGTAATGTTAAAAATAGCTGAAGGACTACTTATTTCAATCGTCTTTTCATTCTCGTTATTAACATCAAGCAGACTATTAGCAGAATCAAGTTTTAGGTTGACTTTGCCATCAAGCTCAGAGGTATTATTCTCTAAAGTCGATGTGACTTTATTTTTGTTTTCAGAAGTATATTCGTTTGTCTCCGCGTTGGTGACTGACATATTATTATCACACAGTGGAATACTTTCATCACATCTTACACAATCAGATTCAATAGTCTCTTCGTTATTCACCTGTGTGTTAGTACAAATGATTTCCGGATGATTTTTAATTTTTTGGACTATGCTAAAACTTTCTACTTCAGGAGATAAGTTTGAGTCTAACAAATTCTCACTGTCTTCTGCCCTTGATTCTAAAGTATCTACAACATTATCTAGAGGAGCAGCTTTGTCAAAATCTGCTTCTTGCATAAATATATTATTTTCTCCACAGGTCATGGTGTCATTTACGACACTGTTATTTGGCAAGTTCAATTCCATATTAAAATTTTCTGTATTATCAGATACTTTTAAGGGAGGTGTTTGCGTTATAAGAGTATCCTCTGAAGATATGATAACATTTTCAGGATGCATAATATTTTCAACAGGCATTGCAGTATTTGTATTATTTTCTTGGCTGCAAGACTCATTCAAATTTGTATTAGCAGTTGAGAAATTTATTGGTATATTGTTTATTTCTTCCTCAGATTGTTCATTGTTAAAGTCTTCACTGTCACATGGTAGTGGTACTTGTGCTGGTGATTTCTCATTTTCATTGAATTCAGATACATTCATGATGACTTTACGATTAGAAGGATCTGTTTCCTTATTTTCATCTATTTCTTCTCTGCAAGGCTCTATAATTTCATGCACTTCTTTAATTTCACTCTCAATACACACAGGTTCTACAAATTTAGTCACTGTTATATCTTGTTCTTCCTCTTGTCTTACATTACGCTGTTCAACAACTCCGTGACAGTCTGAAGACATACTCGGACTGTCCAGTGTCAAATTGACATTACTCAATAATTCATCAGAATGTTGTTTTGTAATCATATCATATTTCACTTCATTATAGCCAGTTGTTTGTTTAATATCAACTCTATCTAAACTATTGTCTAAATCATATTGAGATGTATTAATAGCATTATCTGCTGTAGGATCAATGTCATGCTTTATGTCTGTAGGTGATACGGGATTTAAACTATCTTCAAATGAATTAATTTTCTCATTATCACAATGTACCGAGCCATGTGAATTTTCATTATCTGGATCTCTGGGAATGTTCTCTTGGAAAATGTCATTTGAAATATTTGTATTACTTGTATGTTCTAAAATATTTTCTACTTTTAGTACATCGGTTTGGAGATTCTGCTTGTAATTTAAATCTGTTTCTTCTCCTATCGTAGCATTCTCTGTATTTGCTATCACAGTGTGTGTCTCTTCAATTGTGTTGCAGACAACTTGAGAACTAGCATTACTTTCACAAATAATATTTTCTGGTTGAATTGGAGATGGTTTAGGTGAACTTTGAGATGAATCTGTTACCCCAGGTACCATTTGAACTTTATCTTCGATAACTTTCCCATCGTTTTTACTATATGATTCACAGTCAAGAAATTCACAATCAGATTCTGGAGTATTTCGTTGGTCACGAGTATCTTGAACATGAACATTTTCTGACATGATTTTATTATTTTCCACTAAAGTATTATCAAAGGAAACCTCCATATCTTCAACAGTAGTATCCATATTTTCATGTTCCACAGGATTGACATTGGTCTTATCGAGACCAGCAGAATTGGTTTTGAAAAATAATTTGTGTATTGGAATTTTTTCTTCCTTAAAAATAATTGCCGTCTCATCTTTCCACAACAATTCCTTTTCCAAGTCGTCGTGAAACACAACACTATCTTTTAGCAAACTATTATTTCTTGAATTATTTTCTTTATTCTTGATATCTGTGGTTGGCGTTGAAGCTGAACTCGTAGTATGTTTTAATGATTCCTCCTTTTTTTGGGGGGAACCTAGATTACTTGTATCCGTATCTTCTGCTGGTATAGGGCTCTGAGATGGTCTGAACATATTCAATACACTTTTCAGTCCACGCAGGATTGGTGAACCACTGTCTTTCGGAATTTCTTTAGTCGGTGTGGTTGCTTCAGGAGTGTTAACCAATGATGACGAATTACTTGGTGATAATAAATTATCATCTATATTGTCAGATCCAGTTAAAGTCAAGGTTACATTATGGCATTCTATATCAAGAGATCTGTTTATTGGATTCCCATTTCCATCCAAAAATTGTTCTGTAGACAAGGCTTGTAATGGAAACTTTGGTGATTTCAAACTGCTATTCATTTTAGTTATAGTAGAATTAAATGAGCGAGTCAAATTTGCATTATCATTTATTGTGGTATTGGAACTGTCATCATCACATATATTATTGTCTCTACAATTTGCTGTAAAGCTCCTGGACATCGGAGAAGAGGCAGGAGTCATGGAATATCTTAGTTTCATGTTTAGTTCCGATACATCAAGATCTTCAAAGCCTTTTTCAGTGGAAGGAGTTTTAAGTAGCACATTACCGTTCTGTAATGAATTTTCTTTATCATCAAAATCGGTGCTAACAACATCAACCTCCATGGGCTCCACTTGAGCCATATTTAATTTTTTCTGCCGCACTACACTCTTAGAATATTAAAACGCTACATCCACCTCCTTTTCCTATATTATTTTATCTTTCACAACGTACACAAAAAAATCAGTCCAACGTTTACAGTACCTAGTTTCAGAGTTTCACTCAGATTTCTAACATTTATTACTGTGAAGACGCCGTATGTATGTCATATGAAAACAAAAATGTCCGACACGCAATTCACTCTCAAAATCTATTTTTAACCTTTTTGTACTGAAAGCAGTGCGACGTTCGTTTTATGTAACGCGCGCCCGAGGGACTCTTGCCAAAAAACAGTTACGGACGATTCGAACGCATCCACCGGTCGTACATATAAAACCGTTTGAAATATATTTTTCAATTTTAACTGTCACTGTCAATCATTTAAATTTGAAAATTATCTATGGCTTAACATTTGTAAATAAATAGAAAAAAACTAAGTTAAAATTTCTTTCTTAATAATAAATTTTAATATCAAAAATTCTATTCACTAAAATATCCCAATTCATAGTATATAAAAGTAGAATTATAGCAATGGCATAAGAACCTCTTACAGTTTCAATGATTTATAAAACAATTTGTAACTATTTCATGTAAATAAGCTTAACTTTTTTTAAAATATTATTTAAATATTATAGAATAAAAATTAACATGCATCTTAAAATTATCTAAGTTTATTAATTATTAATGTTAAGATACTTAATTATTATATTATGTTGAAGCCTGTGATTACAGTTTAAGAAAAAAATTAATAACCCATTTTTTACAATAATTTTATTTTACATATCCGGCATATTCTTGAAAAGCTATCCCGTAGAATATTTATATATATATTAATTTTAACTATTTAAATTCAACTCATCCCTTTAATTACACTAAAAGTAAACTGAAAGCTTTTTATGTTGTGGAGGAGTTACTAGAACCCATTGCTCTCATAACGCCATTCATGTCATGAAATATATCATTAAGCTATGGTTAAGTATACAAGTGACAGCTGACATTTTACTACACTGATTAAACACGAACGGTTGTCGCAGTCTGTTTGAAATTGATCCTTTGATTTCGTGAAATGCGTATTCGTCTCATCACTCATGTGGTTGGCGGCAGGTTGTAATGTAAACAAAAATGCTTTTGATAATATCACTCACTTAACAAACATTGTTATTTTCATTATTTCTTCTGAAATAACCTTTGTCAACGTTCGTAAAACCCATTTATTTATATAAATTACATACAAATATTAAATTAAAATTTTGCATCAAATGACATATCATAATATGCACACATTTTTGCTTAAGTCATTATCGGTAAACCAGTAAGACGAGTTTTATAAGCCCTAATTACACTGCTCGTGTTTAAAGTGAAAGTCATTATTAAAACATTTGGTTTATTTTCAGAATGAAATATGGAAATTGATCGCAATGTACGTGTAAAGTTACTTTTTTTCGCTAAATCGAAAGAATTGTCTGGTGTGAGAGAAACAATAACGTATTTACCAAATAAAATAAGTTATGAACGTTTATTAAATTTTATAGCCCAGCAATATAATTTGGAGACTATAAAAAAGAATATACTTTTGGCGAAGAATGAAGAAGTTTGTTCAGAAAATTGTGATGTAGAATTAAGAGAAAGTGATAATATAGCTGTGATCCCTCCGCTGAGCGGTGGATAAAATATGGATTATTTAAAACTAACGTCGGATAAGCTCTCTGTTGAGGCTGTCTCCGAGATGGTGGTAGATGACAAATGTGGAGCTGTTTCTTTATTCGTTGGTACCACTAGGGACAACTTTGATGGTAAAAAGGTAATAAAAATGCCTTTAAATTAAATATAACACACGAATATTATCTTTCAGTTGTATATAAATTACCTATTATATCTTTAGAATAATTTTGTATAGAAGTTTTTGTATTCCCAGGTTCTCCATTTAGAATATGAGGCATACGAAGCTATGGCGATCAACGCACTGAAGGCCATATGCAATGAAGTGCGGGAGAAATGGCCAAATGTACATGGAATAGCCATGTACCATCGGTATGTACATTTTATTATATTCTATAATATATATTTTACTGTAATGCCTAGACCTCTGCATATTCAAGGATTTATGCTTACCATATGCCGGTATTTGAGATTGATAGATAATTTTAAAAATTATTACAATATTTAAAATTAAATCTTATTTATTGCACCCTGACCTGTCGTGGTTGTCACTTATTATTATTCTAAATTAATCCCTGTTAGATCAACTATTTGCCAGCGGGAGTGCAATCAAAATCGGTCAACCCGTTTTAGAGATCACTTCATTATTCATAACAATAAGACCAGCGGATAGAAATTAAAAAAAAAATTGATCAATGTATACTACTGTATTCCCTGTATTTTAACTGGCACAGGTCACAGGGGATCCTTTCTACAAACATAATAGATTAATATTGAATGAAACTAATATTTTTCGGATAAACTACGCGTGTTTTATTTTTGTAAAAAAACTACACACTCCCGACGTTTCGGTTACTTTTCAGCAACCGTGATCACGGGCAGACGAGATGTGCAAAATAAAGCACGCGTAGTATATCCGAAAAATATTAGTTTCATTTAAATGAATAAAACTCGCGAAAATCTTAGATCTCATTATATATTAATACTATATTCAATCGGAGTGCATTATTCGCTGTGGAAATATAATTGCAACCTGTTTTTATTTGAGACCAAGCTGTTACTACAATTACTACA
The DNA here is from genome assembly GCF_018135715.1 of Danaus plexippus. NCBI lineage: Eukaryota > Metazoa > Arthropoda > Insecta > Lepidoptera > Nymphalidae > Danaus > Danaus plexippus. The sequence continues at coordinate 4,564,941 of NW_026869853.1, forward strand.
TTTATCCTGACACCTCACCACACAGACTTCAAGTATACCCTCGTATATTCTAGAAGTCGCTCAAAGTTATCGTAATACATTGCAATAGTCTCCCTCATTATTATTTCTCTACGACAGTCATGGTTGTTGAAGCACCAAGGCTGTATGCTAATAGCGTTCCTCCGGCGACATTGTGTTATCATCTTGTTATCAGTCATTTTAACAAGGTCACCCCGCTCTTAACTTATATTCTTAGTTACAAAACTGAGTAAATATGTCGAGTCGACTTGTATTTAATATTGTAACAGCTGTCCCGTCCGACCGTTTGTTCAGACTCGTCGTTTAAGTATTTTTAATAATATTAAACGTTTATTCTTATGTAATGAATTGCATGTATGTAGTGATGTTCTCTTCGTATTATGTAATACCAGTTTTTCATTGTCCTTTAAGAAGAATAAAACCATACATGTTACTTTGTCTAAGTTAATTTATAAATAATTGCAAATTTTTTAATATTGTGACCAAAAAGGTTTAATTTCTTTTTTTCTAAACCAATTAGAATTGATGATAATTTTGTGTTCTATACAAGGAAACTTATGCTATACATAGTTAGACTAGAATTGGCTCTAGGAAAACCAGCATTCATATTTTTAACAAGCTCCCCGTCTCCGAACGAATTCAGTCAGCTGCCAAGTATCTGAAACACAGCTAGGTGTAATATCACTATATAGTTGAGTATCAACACCCGAGTCACAAAAAATTAATTGTTTTTTAATGTATATAATCATTTAATATTATATATTTATTGAAAATATGTATACGTAATTAATATGATAATGATGTTTCACGCGGTTTGTAGATATATAGGAAGAAAGTAGAACAAATAAATATTTTGCTTAAAAATGTTTTGAAAATCATGTCGCAACAGTTGGCAGTCCACATGACGAGAGTGCAGCTGTTCACGTTCAGGGTTTGAGATCTTAATCGCGTACCCATCATAAATGATTACTTCCATGATCCCTAGAAATCCTCGCAAGGTTTTAACGATTTTTTGCCATTTTATTATTAGTGTTTCCTACTTGTTTTCATGTATTTCTGATACATAACTATGTTTGTTGTATCTTTAGCCTGATAGCAAGCCTCTTATCAACGAGTCGTGTCATGTACGATATTATCCAAAACGATATATGTATTACCCAATATGAGAAACATCTTGCGTTTTTTTTTTTTTATAGTCATACTTTTTTGTAACTAATAATAAAAAAAATATTATGGCTGGAGTCCCTCGGAGAGGAAGAAGTAAAAATACGTAATGTTGGAATGAAAATAGGAAGGGGTAGGAATTAATTTGTAAGGAATTTTTCGTGTTTCTTTAAGACAAGCTTGATTAACATTACTTACAAGTCACAGTTGATTGCCTGAGTAGGAGCGCCACGCGTTCCCTAACGCTGTATCATTCACTTCCCCTCTCCCCAGGACGTTAAATGTTTAACGCAACCTCGTCGGAAGTCTCATAAGCAGTTTAACTTCAAAAATAAATATTCGTGTGAACAGGTTGTTAAGGAAATAACTCTTTAAAATAATAACATACGATTAGTTTACAAAGTACTACGTACGCCGGTCACGGTTCGCGGATATACGGTCGACTAGTGGGAAGTTAATTTTGCATTACGATGTTTAAATATCTAGCAGATATAAAAAAGTTTTTAACCAATAAAATAATATATTACATCAAAACTTTATCGGTCGGCACAGAAAGAAAAATATTATCTTATGGTATGTAGTAATCAATGAAAGATTTTTTTTAGATATAAATTATATTAATGACAACAGGGTTACTTTTACCGCATACTTGACGTAATCCTGTAGCCTTAGAACGAGTTTGCAACGACTAGACTAAATAGCGTTTTGACTTTTTCGGTCATAAACCTTCAGTGATAGTATTAACTGGAAAATTCGTGTTTATTTTGATGCTGGAAACTTGTGGTAAGATCAGTGGACTATGGATTTATTTGAATACAATCGTAGTTTATTTCTTCCAGGCTCGGTTCCGTTCCCTGTAAGGAGGCGTCAGTGGTGATAGCCGTCAGTAGCCCTCACAGACAGGACAGTCTGAGCGCTGTGTCGTACTGCATAGACCAGCTCAAGGCCACTGTACCGATATGGAAAAAGGAGGTGTACGACGGCAGCGAGCCCATGTGGAAGGAGAACAAGGAATGTGCGTGGTCCAAACGGGGATAGATAGTGTTTAAGATAATATTATAGTTACCAACGTTACTCGGAACACCCTGAGAGTGTTTCCCTTATAGCTAATATAGACGAAATATATTTTTATAGAAGTTGTGAATTCATATTGTATTTATTTGGCCGCGAGTGTTTGTGGTTATGTGCAATATTTTTTGTTGTTTTTGTTGATACATCACTATTACAACACCGGGCCGTTAGTCTTGTTTTGAACAAGCCTCGTTTTAATGTTTAACATATTTTAAACTATTTTTAGTGCCTTTTAAAATAAGGTAATGGGTTGTTAGCACCTCAGCTCCGCTTTATTACAAGTACATTAGTGGTTTAGATCAAACTAGTGTTATGTTTTGGGTATTTTTTCTTGTTTTCTAGCGTTACGGACTGTTGAGATATTAATAAATGAGATGTTTACTTTGAACTATTGTTTTTTTTTCTCTGACCTTTCTTAAACGCCTTCGCTGACCTTGCAGGTCCGTCTTCAGTGTCGCCACATCCGCTAGAGTGTAATACACTAGAAACGCCCATAGACAAGAACTTAGTGCAAATAAATGTTTCAAACGAGGAGTTGGAGAAGAGGATAAGAAATTTCATCGAGAGGAAAAGAGATCAGGTGAACCTGAGTAACATCCAGGACTTCATACCGGTCAAGAGTGAGAACGAGAAGGAAGATACGGACACGTGTGCGAGAGTGAGAACGCTGTTCGTGAAGAGAAGCGACTCGAAGGGACATTTGAAAAGTGGGTATCATGAGTCGCGGCAATTAGCTGGCGAAATATATTTGATAAACTTCACGTTGTACGCTGGGCGACTTGACGCCGGACATTACACAGACCTGAGGAAGTTCAGCAGATCACAAGGAAAAATAATTCATACCGGCTCCCACTGTTGTTTAATCCGTCACTTTGTTATATATATATGTTTTGGTATATTTTTAGTTCGTAAAGTCCACAACGAGTGGGGTCCACAGACGGTGCGTCAGGAACCCGCGAAAATTAAAAAGGACGGGGACTTGCCGCCCTCTATATCTGAACGAGTGTGCGCCATCGAGACGTATCTAAACACCGGACCCGTCGCTAAAGACATTTACAAACGTTTGAAGGACATGGAAGACAAAATAAATCATCTTCAGAGCGTATCGCCCGAGTACTCCATGTTCTGGGTAAGGAGACACCTGAAGAGACACAGTCATTACGGTTTGATAAAATATTACATACCCTTTATAAAAAAAAATTTAAATTAATACTATATGATTACAGAAAAACAAAAGAGAAACAGAAATAAAGCAGGAGCCGAAAGTTGAACACACGTACACGGCGGAGGACATCGCCAAGAAGATAGAGATGCTGGAGAGACAGAGCGGGGTGGAGTACTCGGACTGAACAATACTCACGCACGATTACCGACCTTATCGCTAAAGGAATAGTGTCCATATTACCATAATGACTTTTATTGTATTACAAATACAATATACGACCTCCGTTATGATCGGGTCGGTGTTTAGTGAATCAAATGTGTTATTGCGTATGTGTTTCGTAACTTTTTTTTTATCGTACATAAATAAAATTAATAAAGGCTGAAAGGAAATTAACTTAAAATATGTTTATTTACAAACATTACATTAACGATCTGACGTCATCGCGCTGCCGACACAGACTACCGAAAAGTAATTAGAATACAGATAATTAAACGTGAAAAAAATATATTAACAAACTGACTTACGTCTATGCTGTGTAACCATAATAAATAGAAGCGGCATTTTTGTCTATGGTTAAATTAAATACCAAAGTGAGATTTCTAACGGACCTGCTAACCGATTAGTCTCGTTTTGGTATTAAATATTGCAGCTTACAGACACGTGTCTATATATAAGTGATAAGATCAGTTGGCTTGCTGGTGAGGTCGTCGCAAGTATATCACGAAGCCGAGGGCTCCGACCAGCACCGTCATGAGATAGAGGTCCCAGTTGGACAACAGTATGGAGTCGCCCGATATGAAGATGACTGCCAGAGGACTCTGAGACAGGGACTGGAATACAGAATAGAGTAATTAATATTAACAGCAATTTATCATTGGTCGTCGTGTGGGGCGTGTAGTGTACAGCACTCTGTGAATGTTGAAATGTTAGAAAGTATTACGTATTGTGAGTTCGTACTTCTAGTAGGGATTCGATGGCGGAGTGTGCGTGTAGGCGGGCCAGGGCCAGTGCCGCGGGCAGTCTGGCGTCAGGAGACGCGTCCGCGGCCAGGTCGTAACACCGCTTGGCGAGGTGGAGGTCCCTGACCAGGCCTAGGCCTCGCTCGTGCATGAACCCGAGGTTGAAGGTCGCCTGCGCCGAGTGCAGGTGCTCCGAGGCGAGGCGGTAGTGGTGAGCCGCGGCGTCCAGGTCCTTCGGCGTGCCGAGCCCGTAGTAGTGGTAATCACCGAGCTTGACGCGGGCGGCGGCGCAGCCTTGAGACGCGGCCCGCGACCACAGCTGCAGCGCGCGCGCGTGTCTCGTGTCCGCGTCCACGTTCCCCTCTCCTACGTCCAGGATGTAGGCCGCGTTGCTCTGAGCCACCTCCATGCCCCTCTCCGCCAGCGCCAGGTACTGCAGCAGGGAAGAGTCCGTGTCCCGGGCGCTCCACGCCGCGTGCGCCAACATCAGACGGGAGCTCCACGGACCGCGCTCGCAGACGTTCTTCAACAACTACAAAGATATAGACAACGTTCAATATTAAATGAAGACGAACTGCTCCGACACAAGAACTTTATTATGAATAATTAGATAAAATTATCGATAAATGTGTGTGTGTGTGACCTCCACGGCGGTGGCGCACGATCTCATGACTCCGAGCCCCTGGGCGTGCATCAGCGCCAGGTGGTACAGAGCCAGCACGTGTCCGGACTGGGACGCCAGGCTGAAGTACTTGTTCGCCTGCTTGAAGTCCCGACGGACGCCGATACCGCCTGCACACAGGATGAAGAGGACTACATTAAAACGCTTTAGAGTCCTACATGAGAGTATATTATTTTTAATTGCAAAAAAAATATATAATATATGTTCAGAAACTCCATATTTGAATACATATGTTGAATTATTTTATCAGAATAAATGTGTTGTCAGTGTGTAGGTAGAGATACATTACCGAAATACATAAACCCGAGGTGTAGTTGTCCCTCAACCCAGCCCTGGTTGGCCGCCATGGCGAAGTACTTGAAGGCGGCTGTTGGGTCCTTGGCGACGCCACGGCCCTGGAAGTATTATTTAGTCACAGTCAGCCAGGGATTCCCAAACTTGCTTCGACTGGTCACTTTGAGAATAAGTGACGCGTGTATGTACCTGCAGATGCATCACTCCCAGCCCGCTCTGGCCTATGGGATTGTTCATCTCGGCGGCCTTCTTGAAGTATCTCATGGCCGTCTCGTTATCGGCTTTAATGCCATCACCTCCTTCCAGATATATCTAAAGAATAAAATAATAAAAGTACTTGGAAATAAATATATATAATAGAGATATTTTTGAGCATTGATTTGTTTAAGAGGAGAGGAATTGATCAAGTTGCTTGTACAAGTATGAACTCTCCGTCAACACCTACCATATAACATATACTACTAAATATATATAATCAATGAATAAGGTTGTGTGTGTGTGCGTTGTGTGTTGGTCGGTCATGAAAAAAATATTGTTCCGCATCAGAATAAAACATAGGCTCTGTAGCAAGTGTATTCAATACTAGCTGTTACCTTCGGTTTTGTCTGCGCATTAAATCACTTTTGTTAAAACGTTATTATTTAATGAGATCTAAGACTGCCGCGAGTTTTATTCATTTAAATTAAACTAATATTTTTCGGATAAACTACGCGTGATTTATTTTTTGTGAAAAAACTACAAACTCCCGACGTTTCGGTTACTTTAAAGCGACCGCGATCATCTCGTCTGTAATTTTAACAAAACATAAAGCATGCGTAGTATATCCGAAAAATATTATTTTAATTTAAACGTTATTTTTATAAGATTTCACTAGATGTGTAGAGGACCCTCTCATCAGATACCGAGTTGGTGCCAATGAAGCTACCTCGGGACAATGTTTACGTTAAAAATATAATTTTGAAATCTGCCGTAAAATTAAGGAGTAATAGGGAAACAAACATATATGTAGTTGAATTAAATTATTCCTATTTTTTTTTAATAAGGTTAAAAGTAGCTCAAGTTACTTCTTATAAGATTACCTATCCGTGGGAGACATTACCATCAAAATCGGTCCCGCCGTAGCAGATATTAACCGGAACCAACTGACACAGAAAAAATATTTTGCTCCAGATATAGCATACACTTTCATATTGGTTTAGAATATTTACTAATTTGAAAATACAAACAGACGCTTCAATTTTATTTACTAGGAATATTTTAGTAATAATTAGTATAATTTTATTTACTAGTTTCCCGTGACACGGAATAAAGAAGGCGCTGATGGTTGGCAATCTGCACACTTTGTTTATGTCTGAACAGAATACAACAGTCGACATGGACAGAGTCGCACGTCAAAGCTAGTGTTATACATAAGGTACCTTTCCCAGGAACGCGTTGGCGACGGCGTTTCCGGTTTTAGCTGCCTGTGTGAAGTAATGCAGCGCCTTGTTGAGGTCGAGGGTCACTCCGCGACCCCCGGTGAAGTGAAGCTGCCCCAGGCCGACCTTGACATACCGTTACATTATTTAATTAGTGAATATAGAGTGAGAAATTCACTTACAGGCGCAGGACTCGAACCAGCAACATTCGGAAAATATCATTCCACTTGCTTCACCAACTGAGCTATCGTCTCCTAACTCGAGACAGATGCGCCATCTATCAGGTTCTCTTACAAAATCCTAATCAATGTTTTGTAACTTTGCTGGTTGAAGAAACGTTGTTGAGACGCAACCACTGATATTTACTAATGAAGTAACTACATGCTCAATATTCTTGTTATATCCTCATAATACAGTATGACCGGGAACAGAAGAAATGTAAATACTTAATGTCCATTCTGTTCCTCGTGAAGACATCTCAGATTGTTCGTGATGCAGTCACCTCTAGATGGATGCTAATTTAAAAATTTCCAGCCTCACTCGCTATATATTTTCAGTACAGGCTATGTGACACAAAATTTTAGATGGTATATGTGTGAGCTATACACACACATATACACATTATCTGTTGTGTACGCTTGTGTCTGTTTTGTATGAGCACCTCTATATTTGTGCAAGTGTCTCTATGTATGTGTATGTGTGTGTACCTGTGCCTGCACATCGCCCTTCTCAGCCAGCAGCTGGTAGTACTCTATGAGGTCGGTATCGAGGGCGGAGGCTCCTCCCTCGGCCTCGTCCACCAGCCGCACACGCTGCACGGCCAGGCCGCCGCTCAAGGTCACGCCGCCGGCCACTGCCAGCACATAGATCAGAAACACTCGAAGATTACATTATAGTAACACCATGTAAACTAAATTTTTATTCATACACATATACAGCCTACTCGTTCCACAGGAACTCTTTGGTACTCCTAGTTCATATACATATATATCCTAACTCTTTGGTACTTCTTAAATATTTTTCTTTTGTTATGGTCCTTTCTAACAATTATAATAACTATAAAACCGTAAGACTTTGTAACAAAACTGTTTTAAAAATAGAACTCAATTTTAGTCTCATCTATTGTTCTATTATATTTTTTTTTCAAATTCAATTTCAAATTATTTATAATTTATTGCTAAATGAATTTGATTATATTACCTTTATGAGCAACCTTCATATAGAGGTCCATGGCCTTTTCACAGGAGGCTGGTAAAGTCACACCGGCCCAGTATCTATATGCGAGGGCCATTTGGGCGTAGTCCGAATTAGCTATGGCTCCTAAAGTGTAGTGGACCAGAGCACGAGCTTGAGACACTGGAACCGATGTACCAGTGGCGTAAAGGAATCCCATGCCCTGCAGAATAATATAGAATAGATACAACCAAACAAGATAAATAATGTAAACAATATATTTTAATTGTATAAACTTATAACACCAGCTATATAACAAGATTGGGTTCTTAATTTTTAAACCCTATTAACTTAAAATAATAAAACTTTACTGATAGCATAAAAAATTATAAATATGTTAATTAAGTCCTTAATATACTCTATAACTACAAATTCTGGTTCAAAAAGAACTCTCTGAAATATAAGAGTTTTAATTACTTTGTAAGTTTTAATGCGACAAATACTTAAAAAAGGTCTTTGACTTCAAGAGAAACCATAGTTTAAAAAACGTTATTCCTCAGTACTTAATTCATGTAGATCATAATTTTGGCTTCACCAATGTAAATCACTCACCGCATGAGCTTCCGCATTGCCTTTCTCTAAAAGCTCTTCAAATATCTTCCTCGCCTTATCCACATCAAGCTCGACTCCTTCCCCAAAGATATAAGACCATGCCAGTTTGATTTTTGCCGGCACATACCCACGTTCAGCTGAATGCTTAATTTGAAGTATTGCACCGACGAGGTCAGGAGCACGTCGCTCCAACTTGGATATTGCGGCTTCATACTGAGCTTTGGCTGAAAAATTATGACTAATACAACTTGACATTGAAAATTTTTGATTGTGACTATTATATTTGCTGAAAGGGAGGGCTATTCCTATCATGAGCCTATTTCAGTACAAGCCTACATCATAATGTACAAGCCTCGTTTTACATCTACCATTAATATGATAAAGAATCATTATTCAAAATACATATTAAACTGTTAGTAGTTTTTAAAGTATTTTATTGGAAAACCATTAAAATTAAGTTTTATATATATTTTTGTAATTTCCATAACTGTCAAGAAAATATGTGTATTTACTTTGTTTATGTGGTTAGTATCCAATCGTTTTTATTAAATACAATATTTTTCTACCTTCTTTCATATCAGCTGTCAAATCCAGCTCCAATTCCTCGGGTAGTGGTTGCAATGCATCAAGTATTTCTTGAGGATTGAACTCCTTTTTCTAAAAATAAAAATTGTATATATATATATATATATAATTTTACTGCATGTGTTTACATCACTAAACACCTAAATGGCTGTATCAATTTGAATGAATTTGTTTGTTAACATTTGGGTGGCCGTCAGATAGTTTTGATTCACAACTCAGCATGGCAGATGGCGCTGCAGTCGGTATCTAGGTTATTTAAAATGAAAAGGCTACAATATAGGTTACTATTTGTATCGTCTTAACAAATTTTATACATTTCTTTCTCAGCTCTACCCTGATGTTTATACAGACAGACTCACAGGCCAATACTAGGCTATATATATAAAAACATTATACCTTATTTCTTGTAGCAACAATATGAAAGTTTTTCACATCCTTAAAAATGTTAACATTGCCTGACCTACGATTTTTAACTGTTATAGCATAATAAACAATTTATTACCTCTGATTTGCTGTTCCCTGCTGATTCCTTTTCTTCTTCAGTCCAAGCTGGATCTGCAGTGTTTAATAAAGTAGTCTTTAAATCTTTCAACTTTTCCAATTGTGTTTCCATTTTTTGCAGATCAATTTCTGGCTCAATTTCCTGATCAAAAGCTTTGGATATTTGTATAGCGGTCGCGTAGTCTTGTAAAAACTGTATTTCCTTGTTGAGAGCATTAGTTAGATCTTTATAGGTCTCTTGATCTGATTTCGTTTTAGGGACAGAGGTATCCTCACTGTCCTTATTCTCCGTCTTATCTGATGTTTTTTGACCATCGGGACCTTTTAACTCAGCCGCCGACAGCACAAAGCACAACAACAAAACATATAGTTTTAATCGGTTCATGTTGACAACATATGAATCAAGAAATCTCGAGATTTTTAACAATTACGTGTCCCTATGATAACTATTTGTTTGTCAAGAAAATATTGAAAATTGTTTACGACCTTCGAACATATCTTCGATGAAACCACTTACAAATTTACACGTGTACTTTCTACTACAAATTACATGTTTTTAATTGAAAATTCTTATTTCGTCTCTGAAGTCTCTGAATACAAATAAGAAATAAGAATTGCAATTTGTCACTGTCACTCTAGGCAGAGTAGAGTGATTGAAATAACTTCAAACTTTACATAATTGTAGATGTACTTACGTATCTTAATTTATACATATTATGTACTTTCGTTTTTTTTTATTTGAATAATAAATACAAATTAATAGACAAGTTTTTATATTAATTTTTTTGTAGAAATGTAACAACCTTGCTTAAAAATTTAAAAAAATATCCGATTTTGTAACTATTGACTTTGACGTTCCCTTTAGAGCCATCTGATTTTTATTTGCCTGACAAAGTCAAAGTTCAAAATAGGACAAAATGCCAATATTTAATTTTGCAAAATTTTGCAACCATAAAAAGTTGACATTATAGCATTTAGTGACTTTTAAGAGGGTCTTGTAGTGTATAGTTTATTTATTAGATCTCAAATGATGTTGCGAGGGCAGGTTTTGAACCGTTCAGTCCGCAAAAACACCCAAATTCGTATGAAATCTAGCGGATTCATAAGAAGTTCTTTTATAGACTATTTTGTAAATAAACATGGTCATAAAAATATTAAGTCTAGTTCCGTTGTTTCTCTATGTGACCGTACAGTGCCTTTCGTGAATGCTGGTATGAACCAGGTAAGATATACATAAATTATATTTTAAACCTCAAAATAGAAATTATTTTATATATTTAAATTACTCCCATTAAATTAAATAAAACCATAAGTTCTATAACACCTTTTATTTGTTTTTAAATTGTTTTGTAAGTTGCTTTATTTTAAAATTATATAAAATTTTAGTAGCCTTTAAATATTAATTAATCTAATTACTTATTATTTTCAGTTTAAAGGAATTTTTCTCGGCCTCGCAAACGCTCCATGCCCTCGAGTAGTAAACTCTCAGAAATGTGTCAGAGTAGGTGGTAAACACAATGATCTCGATCTTGTCGGAACAGACGGACATCATCACACTTTCTTTGAGATGCTGGGGAACTGGTCATTCAACAATTATTACAAGGTGACCATAAATATACAACCTTATTTGTTACAATGTTTAAAGATCAGGAATATGGTTAAAAAAGTTTTAATTTAAATTTATATTCATACACTTTCATTATTTTTATGTTTGAAAACAACAGTTAACAAAATTTATAATACGTGATGATATTCTGCATAGCAACAGAATTTAAAAAAAAGACATTAAAATTATCATTAAACATACTAAATGTTAGAAAGAAGCATGCCAAATGGCATGGGACTTGTTACTGGGTCCATACAGAATGAAGCCAGAGAGTCTGCTGGTGACCTACTTCTCCGGCGACGCTGTTATAGGACTGCAGGAGGATAAAGAGTGCAGAGATATATGGAAGAAGATTGGGTAAGTCATAGACAACATAGTTTTTTCATCTAGATCACGGAAAAGTTTGTCTTATAATTCAATTGTTAAGGAGAAAATATTATATAACTTTTATATTCTCCTTCATGATGAACTTATAAAAATCCAAGCCATAAATGTTTTTGGCAGTTTCTTTAAATCAATTGGACTTTAATATCAAATATATATATTTTATTGAAATACATATGTTTATTATATCATTATAACTAAATTAGTGAGCAATTAATTATTGAAAAAAAAAATGTATTTAAAACTGTTGATTAATTTATTTTTAATTTGTTTAATTTTTTTGTCATTAGTATATAACGTAATATATATGGTTTTTGTTAGAGTACCGCAAAATCGTCTCAAAGGCCATGGAGCGAGGGACAATTTTTGGGAGATGGGTCCGTCGGGGCCATGTGGTCCCTGCACTGAAATACACTACATACATCCAGACGGTAGTCTTACAGAAATATGGAATCTAGTCTTCATACAATGCAACAGGTATTTGTCTTTAGGACCTAATGAGGATGCCTCAGGAACACGATTTTTATTATTTTCTGCTCTGCCATAGACTTTAAACAATATCATATAATGTGATATCCCTCATCTCTTGAGGACATAAAAAGTCAAATGAATGTATAGCTTAAAATTTAATTTAATTTTTGTATTAAAATTATTCATTGTCTATATTCATAATACTAATCATAGCTGACGATAATTTTTTAAACATATATTAGTAAAAAAATTTATTGCCATTACTTAAAAACATAATTATCAGAGTATATTATTTCATATTAAGTGTTGCAATTTTGAATAATTCCTTTATATTTTTTTGGTGGCCACAGTTTTGATGTCCTATATAAGTACTTTTTTGTAATCTAGTTGCTTATTTATTTGGTCATGAGAATATGTTCATCGTTCGGATGTAAGTAACCCTTGGTATATGAAAGGGAGGTAGATGGCTCTGTGACAGCCCTGCGCCATCATCACGTTGACACTGGTCTTGGTCTGGAGCGACTCGCGGCTGTCCTTCAGGGCGTGCCCTCCAACTACGACACGGATCTCTTCAGACCTCTCATAAAAACTATTGAAAAGGTGTGTTCTCGTCATTTATTGAATTTATTAAATTGAATAAATTACAGTACACTAAATCAAAGAGTTCTATATTCTAAAAAGTTCTAAATACTGTGTAGTTTATTTGACAACAATTATAACATACGCGTTTTATTCGGCTTATGTAACTTGTTTGAAACGTCCAAATGCACCTTCAATATCCTCAAGATAAGGTTTGTAAGTTTCCTGGTGAAGATTTGAGACATGTTTGCAGTCTGCCAAAGTCCCTGTGTACGAAGGTCGCTTCGGCGAGGGCGCAGAGCTAGACACTAGCTACCGGCGGCTGGCGGACCACGCTCGGCTCCTGGCTATCTGTCTCGCGGATGGAGCCCTACCCTCAACAAAGTCAGTATACATTTTTCACATAAGTTTAGGACAACCCTAACAAAAAAAATATATTTATGTAACTGTCATTTACGGTACTATGTGAGTAATTATAATTTTCTATATTGATTGTAGAAGATAATGTATTCGTTAAATTAAAATGTCTTTTATTTATAAACAAAGTTACTAAATATTAAATTGTTTTTTATTCTAAATACGGCCTGTATGACGGTACTGATTAGTGATTGGCAACTCGTTTGGAATCATTTTCAAAATATGCAGGTTTTTTCATAGTTTAGTCAGTTTTGCTTCAAAACATGTAGCCCTATTTGTATAATCTAAGATAGATCTTTGGGCTCTCGTTTTCAGACCTTTTAACGTACTACGTGGCGATTACATGGACTGGAACACCATTACAAACATACCATTCAATATTATCTCATCTTTTCAGTCTGAACGTTAAGCAAATCATGCGAAGGTCATTCAAGCTCAGTACCGACGTATTCAAAAACCAAAACCTGGTGAATATTTTATATGACGAGGTAGTTTCAACGCTAGGAGACACTTATCCGGAACTGATCGCCAAAGAGAGGGAGGCTAAGCTCATAATAGAACAGGAAAAAGAAAATTATACGAAATTGAGAGCTGATTTGGCCAAGAAATGGAAGAATTTGGCCAAGAGATATCCTGAGGTTGAGGCGTTGAGTGATATAGAGATATCAGGCTTTGCTTTGGGATACGAGGAGTTTAAAGAAGTGAGTATGTTCATATACCGCTAGCTAGCGGTTAACTTTACTTCCTTTATATGTCACAATTTTTTCAGTCTCATAATGCTTACATTTAAAAGAAAAAATAAACTTAAGTCACAGCCATTTTACCTCATAAATAAATCATAGATTTTTTTTCTCTACAGAGTAATATTAATTTATATTGTCTTTTTTTCAGACAATGACGAAAATTAATTCAAAAGTAATACCAGGGGATCTGGTGTTCAAAATGTACGACACTCATGGCTTCCAAGAAGACGTTATAGAAAGAATAGCAAAGTTAAATAATATGGAGATAGATAAAAAGGAGTTCTGGAAACTTCTGACCAATCACAAGCTGAGGCACAAGACGGCCTTCAAAGAACAAACGTCCAAGAACGGTATAAAGTTCGACAAAGCCGTAGAGAAACTAGCGGAAAGCGGCATCAGACATACAAACGACTTGCCAAAATACGACTTTATGTACTCGGACAATAAAGTCACTTTTCGTCCTTTGAAAACTAAATTAGTAGGAATTCTGAACGAAGACGGCGAATGGCTTGACTTCTCGGAGCCGTGCGAAAATAGACCTTATTACTTGGTTACCGAGAGCACAAACTTTTATTGCGAGGAGGGAGGTCAAGCGGCAGACGACGGGGTCGTTCGGATCAGAGAAAATATTGGCTTCAATGTCCACAGCGTCTTCAAAATACGAGGCATTATATTCCATAAGGGAGAATTCAGTTTGAAAAGCGCGGACAACATGTACGTGTCTATTGGACTGGACGTTAGTATGGCCATTAACAGAGAGAAGAGACTGAGCACGATGAGGAATCACACGGGGGTGCATCTGTTGAACGCCGCTGTCAGGAAGGTGTTGCCAGATAGCGTCATCTCTCAGACAGGGTCCAGTGTCACTGACAGAGGGCTCTCATTGAGTTTGTCCATCTACGGCGAGAAATTATCGCCGAGGGCTGTTGAAGATGCACAGGAATTAATAAGGTCGGTAACCAATATCATTAAAAATATTTTTTTTATTATTTATCATCTGTGACTCGAAGTTGCAGACTATAATAATTAGGGATATTCCATCCAAATTCGTTAAATTAAAAAATAAAGTGCCTAAAATCGACGATACAAGATACATGGGCAGTCGCATCGAGAACTCCCTGTATAAGTCGGACAAGAAGATAATTTACTCCATGAAGTCATATAGCCCTAATTATATTTAATCAAACATGATCCTTAACGAATCGTAAATAAGGTGTATAATCGTCAGCTCGAGTATATCAGCGAACGTGCCAATCCTGAGCCGTACCCTATCAACCACGGAGCTCTCCGGGGAGGCGGACATACTCACAGTGCCGGGGGAAGTGTACCCTGAAACCGGGTTAAGAATGGTCTCGTGCCCGCAGCCCCTGGCTTCTAAGTGAGTATTCACACTAACATTACCTCAAGTATATCTTCTCAGAGTAAACTTACGAAGAGAAGATCCGAGACGAAGAACTGGAAAGGTTTAGTATAATAGTAAACAGTGACGTGGTAACTTATAGTAAGTGTAAAGAGATCTTAGACTTTCACGAGTGTTCATATTAATGAAACTAATGTTTTCGGATCACTACGCGTTATTTACTATTTTAAAAACTACACCACCGACGTTCCGGTTACTTTGCCGGAACGAGACGAGGTGACAGTCCGTGATGACGGTAGGAATCCGAAAATATTAGTTTCATTTATTGTGGTTCGTACATTCATGATATTTAATCTGTTGAATAAGTATCAAAATAATAATATTGTTTATATGGGTATACAGTGACATCTAGTGTTAATTTAAGTAAAACTACTTTGAAATTATGGAAACATTGAAATAAATATTTTTAGTCTGTGGCAAGCACTCAGTTGTTTTAACATAATCCGTGTTAGGTTGGGTTGGGTTGGGTAAACGTTTTTTTCCTTGTTAACTTTTTTATTCTCACGGAGGTATGTTAGTTGAAGTCTATTGTCTGTTTTTTTTTCTATAATGTCTACGTTTGTTATTCATTAGTTTTCCGGCTCCCGGTGTCACTGATGTCGATTAATTTTAATATTTTCCAGGGAGCTCTGTTGCGGTACCCACGTACCTTCAACAGGTGAGCTGCAATCCCTGCTAGTGACGTCAGTGCGCGCCATGGGTTCCAGGTCCCCCACTATATACGCGCTGACCGGTTCCGCTGCGATGCAGGTTATACACAAGTATTTTTATAGTAGAGTGCTGATTCAATGATAAGCTTTTCCACTTCCAGGTGGTCTATACACTTGATTTAGAGTAACGATGACTTTCATAGAAACAATGTTCGAATAAAGGAAAAAATAATATTATTATTAAGTCCCAGGCACTGTCGAAGCTCCTCTCCCTGCAACGATGGACCCGCCACCCACACGGTGAATCCATTGAATGCTGAGAGGTTTCGTCGTTTCAAACCCCTGAAATTCTCGAAGGCTGACTACAAATTTAACGTCCTCGATCTCGTTCCATTGCATTTGTTCTTTCAGGCCCGCGAGCTGTTCTGCCGCGTTCAGAAGCTGGCGGAGGTCATTGAACTGGCTGAGCCGTCGAGGGTTGACGAGGAGGTTGCTTCCATCAGACATCAGCTGAAGGATCTGTGCGGGAGCAGCGGCACCCCGGCCGGGGACTATCACAGGAGTCTGCAGCTGATGGACCACTTGAAGAAGGCAGCCGCTAACAGAAACGATGCCGCACTCCTGTTAGTCAAAAACAACATATCCTACACAAAGTCTATTGTTGCATCCTCAAAATGTCTTGTATCCATCCATACATTTTACTTCTCCAAACTTCGGATTACTTATACATAGAAATTAGATAACAGTTTGTGGCAAGTTCTTTCTACCAAAATACTTAACGGAACAAATCAATCAAAATATTATATATATATATATATATATATAAATCTATTGAAAACCGCAGAGACATAGCTCGTACTGAGATCGATGAAGCGTGTTCCGAAGCCCAGCGAAGCGGACGCCGCTTCACGGTGCACTTCCTGCGTTGTTCATATCTCATGCGAAGTGACGCTGCGAGGAGTGTGCTGGCTGGCCGAGGGAGCGCGGACCCTCACAACTCCTGGGGACCTGTCATGCTGATAGGGTGTGCGGGGGGTGTTGTCATAGCAACCGCCAAAGTACCACAGGTACACAAATAGACTCAATATTTGGTATATCAATATAGAGAATGCCTTAATTTTTATCATTAATTCATCATGTAACGAGACCAGCAATTCCTACTCGCAATAAGGACCTCGAATATTATAATCCTCTTTTGGGTTATATTTTAAGTAACATAAATTAAGGCAACAGTAAGTATGTTGAATTCACATGTTATCCAAAAAAGTCTACACAAAGCTCAAGCGTTTTCCAACTAATTCAATGGCTATTCTCTTATTTAATTTATATAAGGAAACAAGAAAAATATCATATGGGCAACAGCAGAGTACAAAACAAAACCTTGTATAAATATATTTTGTTAATAACAGAGCACAGTAACTTATTCAGTAGTCGGAAATTTATTGGTCAAATAAATTTTCGTCAAGAATTTGTGGTTATAAATAAATGTTGACTGCTCCAACTGTGACCGCGGTGTCTGCGAGGTCGGACGTCTCTTCATTCGCCTCGTGATCATTGCTGCAGGAGCTGGTGACGTCATCGTTCACGGCTGACAAGTGGTTGTCCTGTATACTGCCGATATTCGAGGCCACCGTACTGCCACCCACTGAGCAGTTCTCGACGCTCACCCACGCTGAGATGAGCGCCACTAAAGTAAGACGATACAAACAAACAGTGAGGCTACGACACACTCGCCGTTCAAACCATCTCACGTTCGATATTAAAATACGCAGTTTTTCAGTTGAGAATAGACAGCACACTACTGATTGTAAGTGGCTATGGACGCTACGGTACGCTACACATGTCTCGCGCTAGATGGCGATAGTGTAGTAAATTTTTTATCATAATTGCGACGACATGAGTGTTGCTAAACAAATTATAAATAATTAACGTAACTCAGGTGTAAACATTTTTATAACACGATAAAAAACATTTGTCTCAAACTTATTCATACAAAATCAG
This sequence comes from Danaus plexippus, assembly GCF_018135715.1. Classification (NCBI taxonomy): domain Eukaryota; kingdom Metazoa; phylum Arthropoda; class Insecta; order Lepidoptera; family Nymphalidae; genus Danaus; species Danaus plexippus. Next base: position 4,582,854 of record NW_026869853.1, read on the forward strand.
CGGTTATTAGACGTATTACAATTTGCATAAAAAGTAAGTCCATACTAAAAATGTTTTATTTTAGGTAAGCCTCATAAACTGCGAGCAGATGGTCCAGGACGCTATGAGGGTAGCCATCAAGTATGCGCAGGCGCACCTCAAGGACGACGAGAGAAAGACAGACATACGACACAACTAGACATATATAAGATGGTGCTGAGACACATACAAGCATATATAGATACTTGTATGTAAAGAAAGAGACTAATTTAGAAGTATAATTTCGCAACACAATGTAACTTTTTGTCCCGAATAGAATTAATTTAAACGTAGATTTATAATATTCATTATTTTATTATGTGAAATTATTTTCTGTCATTTATCAGGAGACTGGCGACGATCGCCTCAACGAAAATGTTAGAATTCTGTTCAGTTAACCTCTAGTCTGATTCATTAAATAATGAATTGATTATTGCTGTTTTATTTCGCCAGCGGACAGGTCAGTTTCTCGTTACATATGTTTTTATAATACAAAAGGAGCATTTATAAAAGATTATTTAACTCAGGAGCCGACAGAACATTAATGATAGTCAAATATTATTACATTTAAGTTTATTTCCTATGTTTTTAATTTGACAAAAAAAATTCGCAAACAGGATTCGAACCTGTGACATCTGGCCGGATTCCTTTGTTTGTAAATAATGTGATAACTCCATTATATTTTTTTACGTATAGTCGTTGTCCTATACCTTTTTACATCAGCAACTTTTCTTTTAATTCTTAATTAATGCCGTTTCAATGACTGGCTTCGTCCACAGCGTACATATTGTAAGGTATTTTTAGGATTTATAGATCGAGTTAATCAAAATATTAGTGGAGCCCTCATGGTAGTACTGGTTCACTGTTGTATGTGAGTAGTGAGACGGCGGATGACACTGAGTTTTCAGTGACGTCACACACGAGATATTTAAGGACAGATATATCTCAAGATAACCAAATCAGACCTTATGGCTCTTTGTTTTTCTATATTTCTAAACGAAAATTAAGCACTAATAGAACGATTAAAATATCATTAACACTATTAATAACAGCATCAGAGATGTGAAAAAATAATTTATCAATTTTTAGGAATATACTGTTTTAGACATTCGTATTTTAATGGCAAATTATTAAATAATTTAATTGCATGAATAGTGAACGAATGTATATAAAAGTTGCTTACAACATTGGGCATTTTAAGAACTAAAGTGATGATCGCCAAATGTCTTAAACACCAAAGAAATAAAATAGTTCCTTTTGATAAGTCGATGACCTTGAGTATAAGGAAACAGCGCAGACGATATAGCGCGTGGAGATCTCGCGTGTCGACGAGTGGGAAGACAATTGAATTATTGACGAAATCCTGAAGTATCGCTTCAACTTCTTCCGCAAGGCAAATATGACACGTATGGCGATACGGAACGGTTTGAAGTCTGAAACTTATCAGGTTGGTTCACTGATAGATTAAGAAAACTTCGTCCGCTATTATCTAAAATAGGGGGAAGAGAACGTAGCACAGTTTTGGAAGGAATTGGTAGAAGATATCTGAGAAGTCTTAAAGTGCCCATCACAGCAAAAAATCTTCCGCCTAGGTTTTTTACACGAAATGACTATAAGAGTGTATATGTGTGCCCCTAACTCTAGTTGAAGAGCAGTAGGAAATCGTTAACCCGATACAAAAAAATAAATAGAAGGAAAATTACTATATGTTGTTTAAAAAAAAGTTAGTATGAAGAGCAGTAGTTTGGCTGAATAACAAATTTATTTACTCTTAAGAAAACAATATTTTTTTATATGATTTCTTAAGTGCACTAGTCCACCAATAACTATTTTCAATTTCGGTACTTTTTAAAAAACAGTGGTTATGTTATAACTTATACATATCTCTAATGAATAAAGCCTTGAAATGCCTCCGACACATCACTACGATAAGTCTGTATTATAATACAAGTGATTTAAAATGAAAAATATTGTATACTAAAAACGTTTTATTTAAACCTTTCGTCATACTTTATCACAACAAATGAAGCCTTTTGAAGTATACACAACATTCAACATATAAATAATGGCTTATCAGAAGTACCTCCCATATTAAGGTCAAGGTATTAAAGTCAAAAATGACATAAATTTACACATTAATAAAGAGTAATGTCTTTACAATTAATGCGATGTACTATGAACGTGAAATGTATTGTATATACTTCTTTAACTTACTACTCTTACGAAGAACATGGTCAAGAGAAAAATATTATATCCGAAGGATAAAAAAATCCTTTTTAAGGATTTTCAATAAATATAAAATCGAGAACAGCTCTTCCGTCACAAAAAAAAAATCTTGATAAAATACACCGTGGACATCGACAACTAAATCACTATATTTTGTCATAAAATTTTTCACATCTATCAGTCAATCACATCACTAATAGTTAACTTTCATCACTAGACGTCAAAAGATGTCGATTCTGTCAGTGTTCGGATTTCACATCACTACCCAGTGACGTAATCGTGTTTTTATTTTGTTTGGCATTTCATGACTAGTGGTTGTCCATGTACTGCAAGTCTGAGAGAAGCAGTATAGTATCTGGCAGCGGACGAGGCTGAGGAGATAGGATGGTCATCGTCTGACGATCCATGTCCACCGCAGTACTGAGGATTAAATAACAGGAGAATTACATTTGAACCTTACCAATAATGAGAAGCTTTCGATTATGATCCTAGTTATATCAACACCCTAAAATTACATAACCAAACAAATAGCTAGGTCTAAATCAGCACAGTCTATAATATTATTAATAAATAAGCCAAAGTTACAATGTTACTTCGATAACTTTGGCTTATTATCACAAAATAATACTGTTTGTAAATTATAAATCTTATGTACTGTACATAGATATTTTTTTATTGGGATTCAAATATATATTTTATACTATCAGATATATTAATTGTACGTACACACAAACGAATCCAGCCAGGTTGGTTGCGAGCACGTGGTCGTCTGGTGATGGGGCAAAGGAAACAGCCAGAACCCGGTGCGCCAGAGACGGAGACGGCCAGGCCGGCACCAGGCGGGTCAGGGCATCAGACGAACGCATACCCAGAGGCATACACGAGTCTGGCAGAGAGGGGGCGCCCACCTGGGAGAGAACAGTGTTATAACACACTCTGTGAGGGTAGTACAACATTAGTCTACATAGTCTATGAAGACTGGACTATATTACAAACTATAATATAATCTGTGATGTAAAACGAAGATTTATCGTATTTTTTAACCGTAATATCAGTCAGATATCTCGTCTGAATGTTGCTGTAAAGGAACCAAAACATCAGGATTATATAGTATCCAAAAAAATTTGTTGCATTTAAATGGGTAAATGTTAAAAACTTAGATATTATTATAGTCTGTGAAGGTTGTATGATAAAATAGTGTTTAATGTACATTATGTGAATAGTATAGAATAACAGTGACATCATACTGAGGGAGGACAGTGATAGTGTGGTCAGGTTTAATGATTATAAGATAGAGATCTGTGATCTATAGTCATCTTCCTGATAAGTGGAGTTACAAAATACAATTATTACAACGTATGCCTTACATTAATAACTATAATAAAATATACCTTGTAGATCTTAAGGTCTGAGAACTTAACATCAAATGAATGAGGGTAGTATGGTGTCCGATTTCCATAGAAGTATTCCCTTATACGAGCGTCTCTGGCCTCAGCTCGTTGTGTGGAGGAACGTTCAACTACCTGGAATTTGTATAAAGAAAACCTTCAATCAAATAGTAATTAAAATTTATTAAGAAGGACCTACATTGTAATTTGTATACATAGATTTTTAGGTCAAAGTCTAGCCCGTAACTCATTAATTTACTACATATGTTATCTACTAACCCCTCCACTTTTTGGTAAATAAACAACTTTCACAAACTTCGGCATGTCCCTCTTCAGTTCATTGTAGAGACGCTCATTGTCCAACACCAATATAACATCGACCTATAAAGAAAACACATGTTACGGGATGTTTCATATATCTCAATAAGAACAGACCAATTCATGGGTAACCTCAAAAGCCTGGGCAGCATGAGTCAGTACTTTGTACCCTGTTCCCTTCACCCATCCACATGTATTGATGATCACTCCTGACGTCGACGCTGGATGATAACAATAAACATATTTAAGAAAAATTCAATAAACTGACCATTTAATTCTAATAAAACTGACAATAGAGATAATTTGCTTACCTTTCTTATTATTTTCACATCTCTCAGCGATAACTTCAGCCAGACGTGACACAATCATGTTGTATAGCTCCAAGTTGTCGCCGGGTGATTTGTGACCAAAGTGGTACACTAGCGGCGCTTGCTGACTGAAACCCTCTTCTATAGAGGCTGGACGCTCAACTAATAATGCACCTGATGGAAATTTGGTTACAATGTATCGTATACTAAATTTGTAAATACATTTTTTATTCCCAATACTATTTTAGAGAACAAGTAGACATGCACATGCAACTTTTATAATGTGATAGTGAGGTATAAAAAAGTAAAAGAGTTACTATTCACAATTTTAATTACTCAGCCATAGACAATAGACCGTTAATAGACTGCTTCTTATTTTCTTGCTAGATACTAATCAGCTATACAGTACAATAGATACAATATTTTATTCTGAAATATCTATAATAGCTGACTTATTTTTATTAGTATTCTATTTTTATCTCCTGTCTACATTACAATAATCCCTAGGGCACCCACAAGCCCAATGATTTTTTAAAAATTATACTAATAATTGTAATTAAAATAAATTTTATATATTTGACTTGAAGGCAGTGAATAATGTTTTTTAATTATGTATGAAGCAACAGAAATTATTGTCAGATATAACTTTTGTATATTTGTAATATACTAACCAATAGTTCCTGGAACACTTATATGTCCTTGGCCAACATCCAGGTCTACAAATATAGGTCGTCGACCCATCCGCACCGCATAATTAAGGAGTATCTTAGTTAATGTGGATTTACCAACATCTCCGGGACCCACAACCATAGTCACCGGTCCCCTTGTATTTTCGTGTTCGGCCGCTACCCTTTGCTGTTCTAATGCTGCATGTACATTTAAGTATACAACCTGAAAAGTAAATCATTCAATTTCAATAAAAAGTTTGCCATTATTATGATCTATATTTTGTTAACCTCACCATGGGAGTTTCTTTGGCGACATAACTAACTTCTGTACGTCCTCGTAACTCCACTGTACAGCCATGCCACGTGAACACAGCAACTTTCGCTCCCGTGTGGAATTCATAGGGCTTGCCTTTGACCAATTCGGTGCCGAATAACTCAGCATAGCCGCTCTTAACCTAATTGTGGAATAAGGAGTCTTTGTTAACAATTGTACCACTTACGGATAAATTAACTGCCTTTAACATTATTTTCCTAATATCTACCTCTAAAACGACTTTTTCATTTTTCGTTTCAACTTCAAAACGAAGTTCAGAATCGGGATCTAATTTAATCTCTTGTAATTGCACTTCAGTCATTTTTAAAGGTAATTGAAATTTTTATGACTCTAGCTATGTAAATATTGAAAAATGTTTTCAAGATATTTTTTAAGATCAAAATAAACAATTCTCAAACTTGATCTCTCAAATTATGAAATTGGCAGCTGCTAAGTGCTACAGCGATGTCACCTGTCAGATACGGGCAGCGATTATATGTATCGGATACATTACAATTCAACTTGTCTGTGTTTTCAAATATTTGTATTGTTCCTTATTAAAAATTAATATTTCCGTATAAATATTTTAAAATTATCCTCTAAAAATTTAATCAAATTTTTAAGAAATGTGTTATAAATTAGTTTTATTGCGCGTGAAATAAATAATTCTACTCAAAGTATCCAAATACTAAATAGTCATCAACGTTTATTGTTTTCAAATTTTTGTTATGATTCTGTAACTTGTGATGAATGATGATGTTTCTTACTTAAATGTATAAAGTTTTAGTGTTATTATAGCTATCATTTTTATAAAACTTTTAAAGTAATTATGGAGAATTCATATGTTGAATACCGTGATACAACTGGTGTCGAAAGTGATTCGGATACTGAAATTATTGACAATAGTTATACAGACGAATCTTTCGCTAAATTAAAAACCCCTGGAAAAAAGAACCATACAGCATTTGTGCCTGAATCGGATGACACAGTATCAGAAGGTATATAAAATATTACACAATATTATCATGAATATTTTTTCAGTTCACTGCTACTATCTATCTTATATCAGTCTATTATAATTTGTTTAACATATATGTAAAGCTATAAGATTAATTATAATAATTTATTTTCAGTGAAATCTAACTTAACCTGTGTGTTATAATGTTTTTTTAATTTTTAGACGATGATGTTTCAAAAATCAATCTATCTAAGTCAGTGCAAAGCAGAAGCAGTGTTAATCGTCATGTTGTTCTAAGTAGTGACGATGGTTTGTAACTATGTCATCTTTAACATTAAAATATTCTTCTGTGACTTATACATGGTTATGTGGATTGAAAAAATTGGGCAATTTAATTTTTCAGAAAAAAGTAAAAGGGGCAGTATACAAAAACAGTCTGATGCTTCAAATAACATTGTTCTAAGTTCTTCAGAAGATGAGGGTGAGTTTGTATGAAAGATGATATATAACTGTTCTCTAACAAAGATATATCTTAAAAATAATAACTAAACCACACAATTATAGCGTGTTTCAACACAATCCTCTTGTTATTCACAATAGCATTAATGTTAAAAGACCAATAGAAGAATATTATTTTTTTAAAGAAAAAAGAAAACTATTTTTGTTTGTTCATAATCTTGTTTAGTCAGCATTTACTTAGTTATTTAATAATAAAAAAAATATAAATATATATTTTTTTAATATTTATTTGTGAATAGACAAAATTATAATAATTTAAATATTAATTAGCTGAAGATTCACCTGAAATAAAACCGAGACGGCGTCCCAAAACCTCTCCTCGGCTGTCAGAGTCCTTTATTGGACGCAAAACAAAAAAACGTATATTCCTCATAGACTCGGACACTGAAAACTCTATAATAGTTGAACATGACAAAAACCGGAAACTGAAATGTGTTAAGGACACTCCGGCTAAGATCGATAAGAATGATTTACGAAAAAGTATACTGGATATAAAGAATATGAGTATACAAAGTAATGATAGTGCACGGACTGATGATGGCGACGGAACTGATGATGAACAGATAAGTGGTGATGAAAAGACTGAGGGAAGAGATGGAACTGATCAGGACGAAGGAAGCCACAGTGATAGTGTTCACAGCAATGATGTTCCGAACATTGAAGGTAGTAGACAAAGAGTTAGTGACAGCGGACACTCTGATGACAACACTGATCTTCAGGACACTGAAACGAGACGTGATATATCATCAAGAGGTGATGATTTAGATGAAAGTGATGGAAATGACAAAAACGAAGGTTACTCCAGTGACGACGGTCCTGATGAAGATCAGCTGGTGATGTCCAGAGCTACGAGGATGAGTATAATGGGTATACTGCCGAAGGAGAACGATAGTGATGACTCAGATTACCTGCAGTCTGATGATGTAAGTCCTAACATATTATTTATATTCATCTATTATTATAACTCGTATATTTATAAATTAACTCTTATTTCAGACCAACCAGACATCACGAGGTAGTTCTTTGGACCTCCCGACTGACCCACCAGCCGGCAATGAAACACCCAAGAAAGATGGAGACATATCAAGATTGACGTGCTCACCTTTTCAGAGTCCACTCCATGATATCACGAATGAAGTCAACTCACCAAATAATTCAAAGAACACTCCGGATATCTGTGATCTGACCAGATCTGAGCCTTGTGATCTACGGAACAGGGTTTTAGATAAGTTGAAGAGTACCCAGACCAAATATGTGGAGAAGGTTATTGATGATGACGTCACCATCATAGATGCGAAACCAGAGGTCATAGCCCTCAGCAGCGATGAAGATGAGGTTAGCTTTTTACCTTTATATGCATCAAACAACTTGGTTCATTAAGTATTTTAACAGATCCACAGTTTAATAACCGGCATTCTTTTCAAAACTTCCTAAAAATGGCAAAAGACATGCATTTCCTATTATGAAATAAAAACATTTTGAATTCAGAAAATAATTTTTAACTTTTGATTGTTTTGCAAAACGCATAATTTTGGCAATATAGTTTCAAACTGTCTCAGTTACTTATACTGCATATATTCTCAATGATATATAAAATTATTACAAAAAAAATTTTTTTTTTAAAGTAATGATGAAGATACGGACACAGGTAAAAATACTTTACGGCCTGCTAAAATTGTGTATTTCTATCTGTACCAATTATTATTAATCGACTAATATAATAAATCAGTTTAAGTCACCATCGAGTATAAAGATGGTGTATCATAATAATTTTAAAACACTGGCAGAATATACTGTGCACGTCTTAGCACGGATGAAGGCCATATTATATTTAAAAAAAAATGTGTATCAATTCCGTCATTACTGGACTGTATAAGACAATGTCAAAATACGTACGTTATGATTAACATTAAATATATTTTGGTGGGTAGTTTTGAAAATCGTTGATATTTTGAATAATCAGAGTCGAGTTTTAATGTTGTTGATGTTATTTCTATATTTTATTATTAAATTATTTACAATAACCGTTAATTTATTATTTTCGTGTATTATTTGTGGGCCGCCGTTTAACATTTCATCAATATGCCAAAAAGCGTGAGTTATTTACTTTGTCGGGTTACTGATCAATTAATTATGGTAATATCTTCGCTTAGAACGAGTTTTCATATTCAAATTAAGAACAGTCATTTCAGAGTTTTTCATTGACATCTCGTAATCGATCGCATCATTAGCGATGATTTATAAGTGAAAACTATGTGTAGTTTGGGCGGGAAACTCGTGCTAGGGGTGCTGTTTCTAAAAGTGATCAACGGTCTATTAGTGTATAACGGTTTTTAATTAAATTATATTTAATAATTATTTACATTCTTAATAAGTTAATTATCATATATAAGTATGAATTTACATACATTTTGAGATACAGAAAAGAATAATTATCGAACGTTTGATATTTATATGTATACGTAATTAAAACCCAGGTGAGAGATGAGAAGAAATCCCCCAATACAAAGGGTAACCTGAAAGCGGAGCCGACATCGGTTAGGAAGGACAACACCATCAAGCAGTACCTCCTGCCGCCCAGTTACCCCAACCAGGTCACTATTCCTGTTTTAGCATACTACGTATATTAATATAATATTTTACGTTATATAGGAAAAATAATATAACCTTATATGTCAAAAATAACCTATATCTTATTTTCTTGTACGACGCCATATTTTTAAATGTTCCTAGCAGTGGATAAACATTGATTATGTTAGTCCTATGGTAACAATTAAATTTTTTATATCTAAGATTTTTGCGTGGACATGTCTAAATGAGACTAAGCTTTTCGGATACTACGCGTTTTTTTTTTATTATTTTGTAACCACGTAATCACGACGTTTCGGTTCCTTTCGGCAACCGTGATCACGGGCAGACGAGATCTCGACTGTAATTATGTTTAAAAAATGTATATTATCTGAAAGACTTAGTTTAGATAAAATTTAATTTTACCTGTTTTCCAAATATTATTTTCGTTATATGTTTGTTTTTTGTTTATAAATATGGTTTTTGTAAAAAAAAGCTGCAAAAACCGAAGAACCTATTTAGTGTATCAAGATCAGTGTTAACTGATGATTTGAACGTTAATTAACACTGTCGGTTATGTTTTCTCTCGTACTAAAAACACGTCAATACTCAGAGTTTAACGTTAATCCTATTCCGTCTTCTATTCTCCAGGTGGTGTACGTCAAGAAGAATGTTCGTGAAAACGAACTCTCCAAGCTCAACGGACTCAAAGAAGACTTGCAGAATATCAGAGTTAGTAACTGCTGGTTGATATGACTTACTTTTGGTGTAACTATGGCACAGATAATATATGAATGTGACAGTTTTGGTTAAACGAATGAGGTCTTAACTGGCTTTAAATATAAACTCTAAGAACATAATATAATATAATCAATAATATTATTTGATTCAAAAATAGATATAAAAAGATACTTTAATTTTTATCATCAGTATCTCCTGGAGAATATGGATATGAACTCGCTACCTGACGGAGGGCTCAAGCTTATAGAACGACTCACGACCCTGGAGGCGGAAGTCAGGAAACAGGGGGACAAAGTGGCCAACATGGTGATAGAGCCAGGTGATACACGGACAGACATACATACGCATAGCTACATATATAGCGATATATGTTATAGCGCACTAGCTGTGAAAGCGTAATAGATAGAGTTATTTTCGTATCTATATATTAGCAGGGATTTATTATATCTGTATGTCTTACTTGCTTACAAGTAATACTGAACTGATTTTGATACAACATTCCACTAATATTATTTGAAATATATGAGAATATTACATTAAAATTGTCTCTGCTTTATAAATGTGTACCTAACGCATTACTTCGTTAGATTTAATGTGATATCATTTTTATCATCCAGATGAACCTACTCGCGCGGATGTAGCGAGGGATGGCTTCGACAAAGAGAACAAGGGTCTGTCCTGGGACGACATACAGAAGGCGAGTAATGCGGTCCAGCCCAGGATGTTCGGCAAACAGGGTGAGCTCAATGTATACCATGCCCGGGACTCGTGATGCGTGAGATAGTATGACCATTATATATGCCATGTACATAATGTTGTCTTCATATGTTTCCAGCGATGGCCACCCACATGGCGGAACGTAACCTGATCCTGGAGCGTCTCCGCGACCTGTACGAGTCCTTGGCTTCCCGTCCGTCGGAACAGCACCACCACCACCAGCCGGCGCCGCTCGTCACCTCTCTCATGGACCACCAGCTACACGCCCTCGCCTGGCTGCACTGGAGGGAGACGCAGAAACCACGGGGAGGGATACTGGGTTAGAACACACACACATATACATATATACAGCATATTGATATCATAAAATTACATTTATCTGATAGTCCTAATGAGAGCGAATTTTTGCTTAAGATTAGATTTCCTGCATCCTTATATACAGATAGTTGACTTTATAATTGACAAGACTAAAGAAACGATATCTGAAGAGAAGGAAATATTCCTTTTGGATTTGTGATTAGTTATATGGGTGTCATATAGCCTCGTACAGCTCGGACTCGCCCGGAGTTGTTCAATGATAATGTGACCTTAACACGAGTTACCATCGTCGCAATAAATACAGACAGTATCAAGTTTTTCGTTCATAGGTTTTCAGAAAGTGATTGTAACTTGCGGTAATGTGTACAGATGTCCACCATCTTGTTAAACGTTCCCTGCGACCAAATCAAAGACAAACCTCTTTATGTTTCTTATTTACATAACAGTCTTAATGTCACTTACAGCCGACGACATGGGCCTGGGCAAGACGATCACCATGATAGCTCTGGTAGTGAGCGACAAGGAGAAGAACATCGACCACCAGCCAGACGATGACGATCATGGAGGGAGGTCCAGATGTTAGTGGAATATAGAGCTTTTTTATTTCAAAGACGCTAAACACGCAGACGTCCTGCTTGATGGAAGGTAGTACCGTCGCCCACAGACCTTTGCAACATAAGAGTGCTTGCGGATGCGTTGTGGAAGAAGTAAAGGAAGGAGCGGGAAAAAGGAAAGGGCAACCGTCTCTCTCACTCATCGGACGAAACGCAGCCATTAAGACTACTTCACGCTGGTATTCTGTGAGAAGGCGGCACTTCCCCGGTCGAGCCAACGCATGTTCGAGCTGTAGTTATTCGACCACAGCTAGACTTTACCACCTACCAAAATTACTTATAACATTATAAAATTTCTGAAGTCAAACGAATATATTCCATATATAGTAGAACATAGGGCTTATATTCCATTGTTTGGTAACAATCTAGTGAAAATTCTTAAAGTGTTAAGACTTCTATAACGACGTGTCTTAGTATACATTAACCGGGCGAAGTCACGGCGTATTGAAAAAAATGGAAATTAACTATCAAACGTTTATTTTACACGCGGCTTACACGGGTTTGCACATGGCTGTTCCCAGTGGCTCGCGGCGGCACGCTGGTGGTGTGTCCGGCGTCGCTGATGCAGCAGTGGGCGGGCGAGGTGGCGAAGCACTGCCGGCCGCACGCCGTGTCCGTGTGTCACCACCACGGAGCCGCCCGCGCCACGCAGCCCCACCGCCTCGCCAGCTACGACCTCGTTATCACCACCTACAACATCCTGCAGAGGGAGAGCGAGAAGGTGGTACATGAATACACAGAACATTTCTCTTAGAATCACAGAGATTTTCCCTTTGCATGGCATACGTGACTGATATAGATCTAATCACGTACAATTTATGACCAGAGTCGCAGAGAGTGAATGTCCAATACTATATAAATCGCAGCACAATAATGTCGCTTACGAGGCATCTGTCCCCAGGGCGGGGTGTTGACCCGCGTCCGCTGGCGCCGCGTCATCCTGGACGAGGCGCACGTGGTCCGTAACCACAAGTCGTCGACGTCGCTGGGCGTGTGCAGCCTGTCCTCCTGGGCTCGCTGGGCGTTGACCGGGACCCCGCTACATAACAAGGACCTGGACCTGTTCGCCTTGCTGAAGTTCCTCAAATGTACACCCTTCGACGACCTCGCGGTCCGTGGCACGATCCATTAGCTGTATATAAATCAAATAATCGATGTCCGCTATTCACATTAACATAACGTTTATATTTTATTTTGGTCTGTCTGTTCCTGCCAACTTTTATATGCTTGAAGGCATTTGTAACTAGAACTTCGTCGACAGCAAAGTTCATGTAATAAGAACTAATTTATATTGTAATTATTTTAATTTTTATAAATATTAATTGTAATGAATAACTGTTTGAAATGCACAAAGTAAGGTTAAATTAAACAGTCCGACCCAAGCATTGATCAGTTGGAAAAATATCGATTTTCAGATGTGGAAAAAGTGGATCGATAACAAATCTCTCGGCGGCCAAGAACGACTGAGCACCATCATGAGGTGCATCATGCTGAGGAGGACCAAGCAGCTGCTGCAGGAGAGAGGCCAACTCACCTGTCTGCCGGAGCGGAGCGCGCACCACGTGGACGTCACGCTGCACAAGGACGAGATGAACGTGTACCAGAAGGTGGGGACGCGGAGACGACATGGACTTGCGTGCAAACAAACAAGATAATACAGAGATCAGTTCAGAAACATGAAGCTTGATAATGTTTTCGGATCACTACGAGTTATTTCCTATTTTAAAAACTGATCACGGACAGACGAGATGATGACGGTCGCGGCAAAGTACCCGGAACGTCGGAGGTGTAGTTTTAAAAATAGTAAATAACGCGTAGTAATGCGAAAACATTAGTTTCATTTAACTGAAACTTAATAAATCAACAGTGTAAAGCACTTTTGATACAATATTTTAGTGAAATCTTTTATTTATTCGTTTTTTTGTGTCCCGTATGTATGTCTGCGACACACCGGTTCCATTCCAGGTGTTAGTGTTCTCCAAGACCCTGTTCGCTCAGTTCCTCCAGCAGCGCGCCGAGCGTATCGGGGACTCCGCCCCCGGGAAGGACTCCGAGTACCATAAGATGCATAAGAAAATGATCGCTTTACAAGGTTCGTATTAAATTATTATCAAGAAAAAACTAGCGGAATAATATTCATGAGATACGTGGATGTCGTGTATGATAATCTGGGTTGTAATTTTTTATATATGTATATAGTTATTGAGACCCACATTACTGTTCAGAGTGATATATATCACGACGAGAGAGCCAGAGAGAGCGGGCACTCAAACAGGAATAATTCTTTTCAGGAGCGAAACCAGTGAAATCTCACGAGATCTTAGTGCTCTTGCTGCGTCTCCGTCAAGTGTGTTGTCACTGTGGCCTGATAGCGGCCATGTTGGATCCAGACGACACGGCGGACGTGGTCGAGGACCAGGGAGGAGCCGACCTCATGGAAGAACTCAACAAACTGTCGCTAGAGGACTCGCGCTCTAAGAGAAAGGTTGCAGGGAATTAGGAATTCAATAACTTAGTGTTGCCAGAAGTATTATTACAAGAAAAAAGATTATTGTTTGAACATTTATTGCTATTGAACTTTAATTCATTAATATTAAACCGTTAAAAATACATAAAGGTTATTCGAAGAGGTCTCCATTGACCGGGCCTTATGAACCGGCGACGAGTCCTTCTGAAAGGACCTCTCTCGTTGTATAAGGGTCTTCACTATATTCTCAGTAAAGATATATCGACTATTTTTTTTCGTTGTTTTGATATTTTTTTACATAAAAATATGAACGTCCCTGCTCGATATTAAATTTTATTTCATAATTTCACTGTCATAGCACTCGTTGGAAAGCGGCAAAAATACCATTGATGGTGAGCACACATACTTAGTAACAGATTCACTCAATAATTTGCTTGGTGTTTGGCGAGGACGGTTTAGAACGAGAGGATAGAGGCGATGCAGGACTTATAACGTATAATTTCTGCTCTCCAAAGTATATTCTATAACATAACGAGAGGCTGTCTAACTTTTCGCCTGTTATTAAGGCTTACTAGACTGATACAAGCAAGCTGTACTCAATAATACGCGTTTTTGCACGTCTATCGACTAAGACAAGGCAACGAGGGATCATTTGGCAGCACTTGTCCATATATGAGAGTAATATTTCACACACGACTGGTCCTGTGCTTTGTATAGAAAAAGATGCTGTCCCGGTGTGAAAGATGGTTCAAAGCATTATAAATTAGCCGTTGTTACAATGACTTCATATAATGAGTAATATTATTATAAGACTTACAGAACTACGAAATGAGGAACAAAAATACTTGGAACTTGCTATATAATAAGTAATACAAACTGTTTCAGAGTAAAGATAAGAACGAGGATGTGGAAGAGGATCCAGGTGAAGCCACTACAGCAGCGGAAGCCATCAGGTCCGTTCTGTCTCCCAACAACCCCGTATTCAACCTGGAGAGGCAGTCCTCCAAGATAAAGGCTGTCATGGAATGTCTGAATAAGAACGTCTTCCCCAATAAAGGTACTTTAATGTTATTTTTTTAACTTAAAAAATAACTTACTTAAGTGTCAGTTTGTTTAATTTTGACTCTACTTATAAGATTTATATGAATTGACATTAATGAGTATTATTGGACATTCTTGCTATTTTTCGATAAATCGGATATATATTTAATATATGGAGAAGTCAGAAATCCGTTTGAGCAAACAGAATGATTAATGCTCTAACCTTCTCCATGTGAGACTAGGCCTGTGCTCAGCAGTGGGCAACTGGGCACCGATAGGCTGGTGATGATGATGATGAAACGGTCAAAGTACTTCAGCAATTTATTTCACAGGAAAATAATAAAAAAAGCAGAGTAAATAAATATTTCAAAAAAAGTATATTTAATTTTGTAAGCTGCATGCCGAGATTACAGGAGATTAAAAAAAATACGCTCGTTATATAGCAAAGAGTTTGTAGTGAATAATTGTGATATTTTACAAGCAAGATGTTTAATATAACATATTGATGTGCGGTGTCCAGGCGAGAAGGCGGTGGTGGTGTCTCAGTGGACGTCCGTGCTGCGCCTGGTGGAGCGCGCCCTGACCGCGCTGGGCGTGAGCAGCGTCACGCTGAGCGGCGCCGTGCCCGTCACCGCGCGGGCGGCGCTCGTTAACGCCGTTAATGATGCCAAATCAGATGTCAAGGTGCGATCACTGGCTTGGAGATGATGGATGATTTAGAGCAGGGGTTCCTAAACTACCCACTTTGAGAACAAATATATTTTTTGCGCCCCCATTTTTTTACCCACTGAAAAACCACTAACTTATCCTAGCTAAATGTAATTACAAATCATCCCCCAGGCCTCTACACAATGCCCCCATTTTTATTCTGGGTCTCTTACCAGCCTCCTTTAAGCTTGAAGCGCCCACGATGGGGCGTTATTGCCCACTTTGGAAAATCTAATTAAGAGTAATCTAAGTATTACTCATAACGTCTGGGACATTTTGCTACCAAGATTTTGCCTGGTCTACAATATTATATAAAGTTAATAAAGATTAAATGAAATTAGCAAAAAATTTTGGAGAGGCATGTCTTCGTGATGTAAAAATATATTAAGTTCAGTACACTTAAATAACGCGCATCCTAACTATATACGGAGCGTGTCTAGTCTAAAGACTGAAAAGATTTATGAATAAGATACAGCAAACTGTCCGTATGTCATGACCATGAAAACTTATTGTAAGCTTACTGTATAGTAACGCCAATAAGTCCTGTAGCTCTGGTGATGTTCTTGAGACCATATACATATATTCAATATAGGCTCGTGTTATATTGTTGATTGTTAGAAATGTAATTTTAATATCAACACACATAGAAATGAAGCATTCTTTCCTAATAATGATATAATTACCCAGGTGATGTTGTTGTCGCTGTGTGCGGGCGGTGTGGGTCTCAACCTGTGTGGGGCAAACCACCTTCTCCTGCTGGACCCTCACTGGAACCCGCAGCTGGAGGAACAGGCCCAGGACAGGATATACCGAGTGGGACAGACTAAACACGTGCATATATACAGGTACACCAGATTATATAGTTCACAACGATACGTATGTACTTTATATTAATATAGAAATGCCTAAAATGAAAGTGTTTTCCCTCATACGTGTATAATCACCATTTATACAATTTCTCTTAAAGTTAAAATTCAGATTGAAAATGTTTCCAGAAGATAATCTTAATTTTTGTTTAATAAACTTCCTATTTATTAAATCGCCATAAAATGTTTCCTTCCGATGTAAAGCCATCTCTAGTTGTGATAAACATATTTCCACACTTTGTCTCCTCCTAATTTGTTTAATTTTTTATTTCATTTGCGATATTTTAATGAAATAATCGATTTTTTTTAATTAGAAATGTTTTATCTGTGTTAGACAGCGACATACATCCTGTCAATGTTTCTAAAAAAGCGCGCCAATAATTTTTTTGTCAGTTTATTAGATTAGCTGTGACTCTTTTTCATTGTTGGTACAACATATGTTCATGTACATTTTAAATAGTTTTTTAAGATTAAGACATATATTGTATTCGTATCTTTGGAACTGTCATATGCCATACTCAATACTAAGAATAGTGTGAAGATCCGGTCACTAACAGAATTCAATTGAAAGATGTATTTTTCATCGCGTGTTGATGTGTTTATGAGCGGGAAATGGTTTTGTATTTTTATAATTCGTTGGTTAGTGTTAGTGTTTGTGGCGCGTGACGTCATCGCTCGTTAAAACTTCTCTTGGCAGACGCGCGACCGCCGACCGCGTCTCGGCCGAGCGTTCGGAGAATTAGGCGGACTCGATACTAATATTTACACTGGCAGCGACTCGCGGGTCCGCTTCCCGTTTGATAGCAAACATTACCCAAATGATGCCATTATTATTTCTGTATTCGATGACTCTTCAAGTATCAGGAAAATCGTCTTCGAAAAATTTCCACGTAGGATATGTGTATTGAATTTTTAGTAACTTTCTCAGAATATATACCACTCACTAATTTGTATGTTTATATAAAGTGTATTTTTTCTTCTAACAACTTTAATTTATTTATAATAATAACTAACATAATCTAAGCCGGCCTGACAAAGTTATTTTCTTATTTAACCCTATTATTACAGTCATTGGAGACCTGTGTTAAGTGTTCTCGCCGTCGTCGTAAAGTATTCTAAACGCTGTGTGAATGTGCTCCGACGAGCATTTAACAATACATTAAATTATCTCAAATATACCGTATAAGAAAACGAATTTATAAGTTATAATTAAATACAAGATATTAATAACATGTACACATTAAGTTAAATAGGCAAGGGAATTATAATTCCTTTTGAGCAAGTTGCAAGCTATATAGTTTTTTGATCCAAAAATTAATCACTCAAGACGAGGCAAAGACTCACAGGAGACGTGGTCGTAACTAGAGGTGGACACTTAAAAGACAGAAGTTATGTTTTAAGGGAATCAAACGAAAAGTTCAAATAAAAAATGTATCATTATTGTAATAAGAAATCAATATAATATTTATCACGATAAGAACTAGTTCGGGTCTACTGTTCTTCTCGTCTACTAGGCTATTGATAGGCAATTTCTAATATACAAATTATAGTCATGACTTATATAGATAATATAAATGTTGTCTCTTATACATATATATAATTTTATTACTTGATTATTTTGTTTATTAATGTATAACAATAAACACAGACGGATTGATTAAAAAAAATATTAAGGACGAATAAAAAGAACATTCACAAGTACAGGAGCCGCGATATTGCAAGTACTTGGCACTGTAGAACTGTCTAACTCTTGTTCCACCAGGTTCATGTGCGTGGGTACAGTGGAGCAAACGATCAGACAGCTACAGGACGTCAAGCTAAAGATGGCGGACAGCGTGCTCACCGGCGCCAGGAACACGAACGCCTCCAAACTCACCATAGAGGATCTCAAGATGCTGTTCAACATGGGACCGCAGAGCGACTCATAGATGCATATAAAAATATATTACTTGCGTCTTAAAAAATAAAAAAGGCTCTCGTTTTGTTAATATAAGTATCTCATAAATGAAATACAATCAGTTTAATTTACTGAATTACTACTAGACTCGTACCCCTACCACGAGCCTGCATCGTCTAAATATACTGTTTAGTTTTTCATTCATAAATCTTCTCGAACGATCGTATCAAAGCCTATACATTCATTAATAACTACAAACTGTCAGTTTTTAATTCGATACAGACTCGTGGTAGGGTCACTGAAGATGCTAAAACGAGTTCATTTCCTGGTACGAAAGAAATTGAGCCAAACTTTAAAAATGGCGGAGTCAACAACCTCCTGTTTAATAACACGTTGACAACAAAATAATATTTCTCTGTTATGTTATGTTGGTAATGTCTTTAATGTGATTGTCAGATAGATTATGATTATGTTTCCAATAAATGATTATTTGTTTAACATGTGTTCCTTCACTAACTGAGCATCACGAATATAATTTCCACAACCCCCGTATGAATGAAGACACAGCATGAACGACGAAAGTATGAAAATAAAATCATAGAATTATTACAAGTAAATCTTTTGCGAAAAATCAAGCATCCGGCATCCTTTACTATGATTTTCTTAATAATTGAGATTCAGATACAACTAATTGAAACAAATTTACAATAAATCATAGCGTCGAGACGCGTAGTGAGTCATTATGCTGTATAATTGAGACGTTGAATCCTGGCGAGGCATGAGACACTGTCACCCGACCCTGAGTAAGGCCGGGAACCTACCTTATATCAGTAAACGTTAACGTTTCTATAAATAGTTTGTTTCACGGCCGTCTTACGTGGCGACTACGTTAGTGTGCGTTGTGTAGTGTCGTGGAAGAGACGTTCAGTGTCGCTGCCATCATGAGCATGGAACGCAGATCCTGTACTGGCTCCGCACCCCATGTCACCAAGAGGTTGTGTGCCACTCTCATGTTCTTTATAGGCATCGTTTGTATATTCGGAGGTAAGTCCCATCTACGAATATTTAAACTCGTTTCAAATATACATTTACGTTAATTCTACAAACAATAAACAAATATTTTGTCATTATCAGCTGTTTAATGTTTAGATTTTAATTAAAGTGAAACATCGAAAAGTCGGATTGTAAATTTTAAAAATAAACTCGAAACGTCTTATCTCAAACGATTGTTATAATTTTCCAGGCTATTTACTGGGACGAATGGCCCGGCACGAAGTGAGGAAGAACAACGACATACTTTTCATCAACTTGACGAACGCAGCCGAGAATTTATATAAAAAAGCCAAAATAATATCACCCAAAGCCGTCCATCACAACGGTCCGGACAAAATAACCGCCAAATTGTTGGACGCATTCCATTGCAACGTACCCGAGTGCGGGGTTATAACACACAACAATTTAGCTCATTTTTTGAATAATCTATTAAATCACGAAGTGTCCAAATTAACCAGATCTATAAACAACTCCTCTCTCTATTTAGATTCATTAAGGTGACACTTGTCTTAAATATATTTTCTAGCGGAATACACTATATGCCATTAAGTATTAAATATTAATAATATTTAACAAAAGTCATTTTTTGTTGCCATATTTTATATGTCTAATAATCGTTTGACTATTTGAGACTTTAATTTTAATGCCAATAATTATTGCATAGTCATAAGTTTTTTTTAAACTTAAGTTTTAACGATAAAATAGTAAATATTAAAATGTGCTACTTTTATGAATTTTAGAAGGAATTACAATTTTTTTATGTTCATATGCTTCGTACTGGTCAAGAACCAGGATCTCGGCATTAAACTAATATTCCAAAATAAAATTATAAAGCGACCATCTGCCTTAAGTTAGTTCGTAAAAAATGAGACTACGTTTTGTATATGCTTTAAAACCTTACATTTAGGGCCGGGTAATGAGTTACACTGTTTGTTATCGTCGAATATATTCAGTGAAGTAACGTTTTTGGTGTTAAAAGTGGACTTTTAAAGTCTAATAAAGAATAAAACGAAGGGTTCTTTGAGTTAATTGTATGGAAAACATAAAAATTATTCCAATTTACGAGATCTCTGTTGGCATCTTATATAATTTTGTGTTATTTCTAATGAAAATATTCGTCACCTTTTGAAAACCAATCATCATGATGATTGATATAACTTCCAGCGGATGCAAAAAAAAACAGGTATATTAACCATGTTTTTAAATTTCATTTTCTTCTTCAATAATTATTATAATATGAGTAAAGCGAAAATGTGCATTTTTAATGATTTCGTTAGTGACTTATAAAATATAAACAAAAAGGAAATTGACTTATACATACATTATGTATTTATAAAGATATCTGAATTTTCTTAATTAAATGTGGAAAATGTGACACATATTTATATTCTTATTATAATGACCAATTCACACGTTGGCAATGTGAAAAAATATTGTTGTTTTTAATATTATAATCCTTTAATAGATACTACTAATTTGTTTTATTTTGGTCGAAGAACACTAATACTTATTTTTATGGTTATTTTAACAACCATTAAGAAATATCCCTGACTATTTTTGTCAATTAAAGCAGCCCTAAATATTATTTAGATTTTAATATTTAAAGCCACAAAAATATTTTAAGTATTCTATTTTTATAAAATAAATCTGTCAACTTTTGAAATCTTAAAGAAGTACTAGGGCTGCCATATCATATTTTTTCTGAGATGTTCGGAATTTGTGGTTTTCAGCAAATGTTTAAATTTATATATTTTTAATTAATTTAATTTGGAGTAAAATAGAAAAAAATATATATTAAATACTATGGCAGCTAAAAAATTCACAAAAGATTGTTTTTAATTTTAAGGTCAAGATGGCTTTATGCCTAAATATTGAATGCATTCTGTATACAAATCCAACTTTTCGTTTTTTTTAATGTACTTATGAACATTATTTATTACTTATATGTTTGTAAATTCTACTGTTAAGACCTGATCCCTAAAAAAATTGTTATATGTTTAAAAATAGGAGTATAAGCTTTTGAAGTTTATTATTTAACAAATGTATTGTAATATACGTGTAAATTTTTTCTTTGAATAATAAAATACATAATTCAAAGTTCTAATTTTAGTTATGATTTTTTTTAAATTAAATTAGCTGTATATTGGAATATAAGACTAGCAACACTTAATAGACAATAATTATTAATGACGTCATAGCGTCATTCCGTGTTTGAGACTTTAGTAATCTATTCTAGCGGCCGGCCATCTTGTTAAGAGTATAAGTGGAATAAGCAATAATCTTGTGAATATTTAGAACACGTGCTTTAATATTAGTGATATATATAAGTAATTTTTTTAATATAATTTACAATGGTGCCGGTAAGTGAATAGTTATAAATTTAGTCAAAATTGTTACGTAAACATCACGTTTCTTATATATACTGCATGTTTCAGCAAACGAAAGTGTTCGTTGGAAGTTTACCACAGGGATCGAAGCCAGAGGATTTGAGAAAACTTTTTGAACGTTTCGGAGTCGTCACAGAATGCGATATAATGAACAGATGCGGCTTCGTACACATGCAGACAGAGGACCAAGCATCCGCGGCCATACGAGCCTTGAACAACTCCTCATTCAATGGCGGCGTAATTACCGTCGAACGTGGTAGGATTAAGGAACGGGGACAACGAAGCGGCGGCGGTCGCGGTGGTATGAGGGGTGGCATGCGAGGATCGATGGACCGTCGAGGCGGAGGCCCAATGCGTGGGGGTCCGCCGCCGCGGGACGCTCCATACCCACCGATGCGTGATTCCCGCGGAATGGGTCCTATGAGAGGGGCTGACATGCGTGGACCGCCAATGGGAGGAGGCGGTATGGGTATGAGAAATGGAATGGGTGGCGGAGCCCCATACGACCGCGGCATGGAGCGCCCTCCCATGGGTGGCGGCTATGACGACCGCTACAACGGTTATGGAGGAGAAGACCGTCGCGGATTCGCATTAATGGACGGACGCGGTGCCAGAGACCAATATGGCGCTCCACCTCCGATGTACCCTGATGACAGAAGAGGTTACGGTGCTCCCGTGGACGACATGGCCGCCATGTACCCGGACGATAGACGTGCGCCCATGTACCCAGATGAAAGAGACATGATCGACAGACGAGCTCCAATGAGAGGTGGACCGATGCCGATGTCATCTGGCTATGACAGAGCGCCGCCTCGCGCTGCCCCCATGGGCAACGGAGACATGTACAGCAGGAGGACACCACCACCCATGTAAGTTCATCTGATGTTCTCCTTTTTAATGAGAAATGTTATCTTGTTAATTATATGTAGTAAAAATGACCTCTTGTCCCATTACATCTATAACATGAGGGGAATCAGGGACATTTCAGCAACACTGATAAGCCACAAGTTGTTTACATATAAGTTTTTATTTATACTGCATTAATTATTCAGCCAGGCTGTAGACTGATGGTGTGAAATGTAACATTAATAACATTTTCCAGGCGTGGAGCTGGTTCAGCGGGTGGCTATGACCGAGACCCCTACGGCCAGGCGTACCCCCCCATGGGACGGTAAGCATCCTCATACTTACCAGCAACCAGAGAGCATCTTAAACATTAACCGCTCCATTACTACGATCTGCCATCCGTAGGAATCGAAGGGCACAAGTTTCAGTAAATCATTTGAGTTAGTTAGTGTGCTGTCAGTGATGACTGCTTCATGAGACAAAGACGTTTTACATTAGAACTCCGTCTCGATCCTCCGAGGGAGTGTCACCTCTCTGGTTGCATAAGAAGCTCCGGTCGAATCAAATGCGACGCCATAGATATAAATACAATAGAAATGAATTTTTAATATTAATGCAAGTGTTTGATGTTTTTGACTCAACAAATGATAATTTTGCAATGCAGCTAATAAATCGGATGTAAGCGACCAAGGTGATGATTAATTTAATTCTAAGTAGTTTGATATTGAGTGTCGTATATGTGGCGCGGCGCCCTCCCCGGCCGGCGGTAGGCGGTAGGCCGGAGTCGGGTGGTCGGTGGTGGCCGGGGCACGGCCGGCCGGGGGTAGGTGGTAGAGCGGAGGGGCGCGCGCGAGTCACGCTTGTTGTGTGCAGCGGAGGCGCGCGCGGGCCACGAGACGCACTTCCGCGGCGCTACTAGCGTCTAGCGCCCGGCGGACGGTCGCCACACACGATAACTCGTACGAGAATGAATCATGCGTCTAACAAATAAGTCTCTAAGTGATTGTATAAGATTATTAAGATGTATATTTTTAATTTAGATTAATTAAACTCCATTTTGGGATGTCCCGTGTCTTTTCTTTGTGTTGTTCCGATCGATCCCGTCCCGAGACATGTTCATGTGCATGCTCCTCTCAACATCCACACGCTTGACTCCGCTTCACCTCTGGTTGCGGCTGTTGTTTTAACATGTTGTTGACTTGCAGGAATTACATATCTAGTTAGCCCGACCACGTGACCGCTGTTACATACATACATACTTGCTACTGACCTGATCTGTTGTTATGAACATGCTTACTACCTTTACTGTATTTAAAGAGTGCACTTGACGTTTGAGTATCGAACTGTCGGTAAAGACGCCGCAACACGGCTGTTAGGTAAAACAGTACGTTCGGTGGCGGCTCCCAGCGCAGCGCTCGATGTGTCTACGAACTATGAACATGTTGTGTCTAACGTTATCTACGAGCGTCTACTTTCACACCGAAAGTGCGTGCGAGTCCTTTCAGACGTTAGTAGCGGCCGTGCGGCGGAGAGTCTTAGTCGATGCTATGAACGTCCGGCGATACGACTCCGGCCTTAACGTTAGGGGACGCCGCCCGACGACGAGGAACGCTAAACGTAACAACCGTAAGTACGGCTGTAGACGGCACACGTTACGGCGAGCAGCGATCGCTCATTATAATACATAACATTACAGAATATATATTGAATATGCATTAGATTAACTTGTGCCCAGAGTACGCACTCGCTTACGTTCTTAAACATCACATGAATGAGACTGGGCGTTGTTGTTGTCTGAAGTAACCGGAGACCGATGAAGTGCATTGATTACGGCCCGGACGCCGGACTCTCTGGAGTCGTGCGCTAGACCTCACGTTCCTTGTATCACTCGCTTCCAGGTCTTGAGACGATGAAAGCTAACACTCATCTCATGATAGCCGAGTAGATTTTTAAGGTTTGTACTGAAATGATTTTATATTTGACAGGATGTGGCCTCCGCCCGGCTGAACACAGGAAGTGCGCTGACACCTGGAAGACAACAACACGAGAGACGCGAAGCGGGACCGAGGAGGGATCCGTTTGAGGTTTAGAGATTAATAAAATTGTGCTGAAAATATTGTTTTTCATTTAAAATAATGCTGATTTATTTCTGTATTGTGGTAGCACAGGATTGGTACAGTTTGCCCGCGACAGTGTTTCCTTCGTGTTATAATCTGGTTGTCTTCAAGAAAATTTTAAATAGACTGATGCTGAGAATAGTGCGTTCACCAGCTTCCGACGGGTGGATGACAGTCAAGCACTCTCCAGTCGAATTTAAAACACATGCATATAGTTTAATGTTCAGTCCCGAATAAGGTAAAAAGATGTCACAGGAGCAATGTGAAACACGTGTATGACATAGATGTAACATTCCGAGCGACGGGCGGCAGGTGACCGCCGCTCGGGCTGAAGGACAATGAAACAAAGCTTGGTTTTCATCATTTATTCAGCGTCACGTATTGAAAATATATTCACAGATTACATTAAAATTGCATTGAGAATTTCATTAATTATCACTTTGTACTCGAGCAAGCCTCGTCCGCCCCAAGCTTCACAGAACGTTTAAAATTCTTAATTTAGCTTAAAATTAAATCACCGAAGAGACATTTTCAGATTCATTAAAATGTTTCAACTAAAATGTTATAAAAATATTGTTCGCCCTTGACCCGCGAGCGCGACCCTTGACCCGCTCCGGTACAATAAATACGTTAGAGAATATGAACCAGCTCGGCTGCCAACAGAATACTTTGGTGTCGTAACATCGGTTTAATAAATAAAAAGCTCGCATCACATAATAAAACATCTGTAGTTAAAAACAACAAAAATAATAACGATTCTATTAAAAGTTCGTTTTAATACTATTTTAAAATATAATAAATTGTTACTCCGAGGACTAGAATCACTTGTTGAACCACCGGCAGAGGGACGAGATAAAAAAAAAGTTAAGACTACCGCGAGATGACTTCAACTGAAAATATACCTTAAGATATTCAGATAACGTCCATATTATAAAGACTCGGCGGTCTCTAACGGAACCATAAAATTATGTACAAATAAAGAGCACTTCTCATACGTTTCCTTTAAGTACACATCTACCGCTAGCTCAGTCTAGTTAATATCATTTTAAACCTTCGACAACCGTTCGTGACGCGACCCGAGTCCGCCGTCCGTTCCTCATAGCACCTTCCGTAACGTTAAGTAGTCGAGTGCCAGCTAGTGAATATACCGTGTCTTTGGCTTACCTCACAGTTAATTTTAAATCTATAAGCACATTTGTACGGTTCCAATATGGAAGGCATCTCGGGCCTCACCCAATTTTAAATCACCGACAACATCACATCGTTATATAAAAAAAATAATTGTAAAATGAGCTACAAATAAATCCTTTTTTCTTAATACTGAAACATAACCTTTCTTAATACTCGTTTAACCGACTGCTGATAAACCTCAAGTTGGTGTATGACAGATTTTTTAGAATTACTTTAATACCTTTTGAGGAGGAACTCATTTCCTGTATGACAAGAACACACTTACATAAAAATTAATAATTTTTTTATATAAAAACTACTGACAATTCTCGAGTAACTAAGTTTGGTAACTCAGATATTATTTTTAATGAGTGAGAGTTAAGAGTGTATCAAGTGCTCGTGTGCATATTCATAATTCGTAGACTCGTGTCTAAAGCTAGGAAGCGACTCGTACAAGTTTCTCTATGGTAAAGGTGTGTTCACAGACGTTATGTTTGAAATATTTTTTTCATGAGATTTTATTCCGTACCGACTCCTTCACAACGATGGAAACACAGCCCAATATTTGTTTTCTAATTCAATTTTTAATACCTAAAGGTCGGTCCTTCGCTATGACCTCGCATACTTTAGCGCTAGATTGTGCGGTTTCTCCTCTTTAAGCGAATCCTTCAGCATCACGTCGGAGCTGGTGAAGGGCGGAGGTGGCACCGAGTCCGTGGACGAGGGCTCCTCCGCCTCGGAACGACTGGACGTTTCGGTTTCCGGTCTGGAAATAACAAATATATAAATAACAGTTATCGAGTGTCCTTGTATGTATGCTTGTATATGTGTGTGTGTGTGTGTATGTTCGTCACAGACCTGTATTTCCTGCAGTTGACGTGAGCGAGTGCGGCGAGGTGCCTCAGCAGCGTGTGCCGCGGCGGGTCGAGGGGTCGTCGCGAGGGCGGCACGTCCACACAGAAGGTGCTGGAGCGGCCGTCCCCGAGGAACGTGGCCACGTAGTTCTCCATGCGGAGGAGCAGCAACAGCACGTCCTCTAGGTCCGCCTCGCTGGAGTGATAGCAGTTCCAGTTATGCCAGCAATCAGTGTGAAAATATAAACTCCTGTGACGGAATCCTTGCCAAAATTGACGTTTGTTTTGTGTGTAGTACATTTTGTATAAAAAAAAAATTATTCCCTCGCCTCGAACCTGCCACCTTCGGTATATCATGTTTTAGTTGCTTTACCAACTGATCCACCGTGTCCTGACTCGAGTCGGTGTATGAAACATTCTATATGTACGTATATTTAAGCCTGTGTGTGTGTGTGTGTGTGTGCGCGTGTGTCACCTGGCGGAGTAGAGGAACTGTGCGAAGTGTATGTTGGAGACGCAGCCGGCCTTGTCCTCGCTGTCGGTGTAGAGGTCCGTCTCCCTGTATGTGTGTGTGTACGCGTGTGTGTGTGTGTGCGTGTGTGTCACCTGGCGGAGTAGAGGAACTGTGCGAAGTGTATGTTGGAGACGCAGCCGGCCTTGTCCTCGCTGTCGGTGTAGAGGTCCGTCTCCCTGTATGTGTGTGTGTACGCGTGTGTGTGTGTGCGTGTGTGTCACCTGGCGGAGTAGAGGAACTGTGCGAAGTGTATGTTGGAGACGCAGCCGGCCTTGTCCTCGCTGTCGGTGTAGAGGTCCGTCTCCCTGTATGTGTGTGTGTACGCGTGTGTGTGTGTGCGTGTGTGTCACCTGGCGGAGTAGAGGAACTGTGCGAAGTGTATGTTGGAGACGCAGCCGGCCTTGTCCTCGCTGTCGGTGTAGAGGTCCGTCTCCCTGTATGTGTGTGTGTACGCGTGTGTGTGTGCGTGTGTGTCACCTGGCGGAGTAGAGGAACTGTGCGAAGTGTATGTTGGAGACGCAGCCGGCCTTGTCCTCGCTGTCGGTGTAGAGGTCCGTCTCCCTGTATGTGTGTGTGTACGCGTGTGTGTGTGCGTGTGTGTCACCTGGCGGAGTAGAGGAACTGTGCGAAGTGTATGTTGGAGACGCAGCCGGCCTTGTCCTCGCTGTCGGTGTAGAGGTCCGTCTCCCTGTATGTGTGTGTGTACGCGTGTGTGTGTGTGTGCGTGTGTGTCACCTGGCGGAGTAGAGGAACTGTGCGAAGTGTATGTTGGAGACGCAGCCGGCCTTGTCCTCGCTGTCGGTGTAGAGGTCCGTCTCCCTGTATGTGTGTGTGTACGCGTGTGTGTGTGTGTGCGTGTGTGTCACCTGGCGGAGTAGAGGAACTGTGCGAAGTGTATGTTGGAGACGCAGCCGGCCTTGTCCTCGCTGTCGGTGTAGAGGTCCGTCTCCCTGTATGTGTGTGTGTACGCGTGTGTGTGTGTGTGCGTGTGTGTCACCTGGCGGAGTAGAGGAACTGTGCGAAGTGTATGTTGGAGACGCAGCCGGCCTTGTCCTCGCTGTCGGTGTAGAGGTCCGTCTCCCTGTATGTGTGTGTGTACGCGTGTGTGTGTGTGTGCGTGTGTGTCACCTGGCGGAGTAGAGGAACTGTGCGAAGTGTATGTTGGAGACGCAGCCGGCCTTGTCCTCGCTGTCGGTGTAGAGGTCCGTCTCCCTGTAGTACATGTACAGGAAGTCGTTCAGCTGCTTAGCGATCACCGCACACCGGTCCTTGTCGCACATCTTCGCCGGTGGACCCTATGCGACGCTTGAGCTTTATTCGAGTTTTGACCCAACATGACTTACTCGTGAGGGGTTGAGTTAAACGATAACCAGAGGAAATATAGCTATAGTTACTGTGATATAATACATATTTATGATTAAAAAAATTATCAAAACGACAAAATTTTGATACGAATCATTAAATTAATCAAAACTAATAAGCATTTATTACAACATGCGTAACCTTGAAACAAAGATTGTATACTGACTAACGCACAACATTACACAGCTAGCAAGACTGTTGTTAATACGAATACTAATGCGTTATGTGCGATACACAGCTAGCAAGACTGTTGTTAATACGAACACTAATGCGTTATGTGCGATACACAGCTAGCAAGACTGTTGTTAATACGAATACTAATGCGTTATATGCGTTACACAGCTAGCAAGACTGTTATTAATACGAATACTAATGCGTTATGTGCGATACACAGCTAGCAAGACTGTTGTTAATACGAACACTAATGCGTTATGTGCGATACACAGCTAGCAAGACTGTTGTTAATACGAATACTAATGCGTTATGTGCGATACACAGCTAGCAAGACTGTTGTTAATACGAATACTAATGCGTTATGTGCGTTACATAGCTAGCAAGACTGTTGTTAATACGAATACTAATGCGTTATGTGCGTTACACAGCTAGCAAGACTGTTGTTAATACGAATACTAATGCGTTATGTGCGATACACAGCTAGCAAGACTGTTGTTAATACGAACACTAATGCGTTATGTGCGATACACAGCTAGCAAGACTGTTGTTAATACGAATACTAATGCGTTATGTGCGATACACAGCTAGCAAGACTGTTGTTAATACGAATACTAATGCGTTATATGCGTTACACAGCTAGCAAGACTGTTGTTAATACGAACACTAATGCGTTATGTGCGATACACAGCTAGCAAGACTGTTGTTAATACGAATACTAATGCGTTATGTGCGATACACAGCTAGCAAGACTGTTGTTAATACGAATACTAATGCGTTATATGCGTTACACAGCTAGCAAGACTGTCGTGAATACGAATACTAATGCGTTATATGCGTTACACAGCTAGCAAGACTGTTGTTAATACGAATACTAATGCGTTATGTGCGTTACACATCGTGCATGAATGTGGTTAATATGCCTGTTAGTGCGTTATGTGCATGCGCATGCGTCACCTTTACATTATATGGCATGCGGAGTGAAGCGGAGGCTCGGCGGAGGAAGCGCAGCACCAGCGCGGCGTGTTGGGCGCCCTGCTCCGTGCAGGGGGACGAGATGCGCTTCAGGACGTGCGTCAGGTACATACCGAACGCACGACGGACCTCGCCTCGACTGGAAACGATAACGATACGATAGTGATACGATAACGAGACGATAATTGTATCAGTTTCAACATTTAAGAAAAATATATATTACTACCATACCTGGATGAAGAAATTTCGTATAAATTCAGTAGGGATAATAATTTTATTGAAATTTTATCTTTTATTATTGGTTTTTCTTCTGTCGTCAGCAGGAACACCAATACTTTGGCTATGTTAGTTAGTCCGCGTAGTAAATCCGAATAACACTAGTTTCATTTAAATGAATACTCGCGAAAATCTTAGATCTCATTATGTTAGTTGACTATAGAACTCGCACTAAGGGTGGATACAGACACAAGATTGTGTTTTCTGATATAACAGATTATGTGTAATTAATAATGTCGTTAGATGAATTAAAATACATGTAAAAAAGCTAAGGACAATCTTTGATATGTTTATATACACGGAGGCTGTGTAATATAGTGTGTGAGGAGCCTATAATGATATTAATCGACTAACGTGAGCGTCATTCCTTCGGCCAGCTGTCTCTTGACCAGGTCCTTAGCCCTCCTGGCGTCCCGGGGCGCCGGGGTCGCCGGCTCTGAGAGCTGAACGGCGGGCGCAGCACCCGCTATACAGGCTGCCTCATATCGCTTCAATCTGAACACCATGTATATTGAATTATTGATATTTAAATATTAAAAATAGTTGTAGCTTTTGTACCAACATGGCTGTGGCATATCAGACTCAAGATATACAAGCTATCTAATAATTCAAAGAAGTAGCCAATATGCTGACCCCTCGCTACACGTAAAATTTGGTTATAAATCTATTTATAATTATATCTCAAAGGACGTATTATCGGTAATGGTGGTAGATGGTACCTCTCCGGTGTGTCTGTGAGGCTGGTGGCGACGGTCGCGTGCTGGAAGTGCGGCAGCACGTGCGAGTGGACCAACAGATTGTAGTTATGTATGACGGTATACGGCGTGTTGTTGTTGAGAGACGTCGAGCAGACCGGGATGCCGGTCACCGGGTCTGTGGGGGAAGTACAAGCAACGCTTTTGAGATGATTTGATTTCTTAGCATGTTTCACAATTGAATAAAATTATAGATCGATGTTTCATTACTATCTCAACTTTTATTTCCATGAGTGTAATTTTAAAAATCCTATTAAGTGATTGATTTGAACGGAGAAAGGGAGGGGAGGACCTATTTTTATATCGATACCTATCAAATAACCTAATAACAAATACATCAGCAACTATGTTTTGCGGAGAAGCCAACATGTACGTCCATTCAGTGCCACCCTTACCTAAATACTGTGAGTACTTCTGCCAGCTGTTCTGCGAGGGGAAGATCCTAACGAATCCCCCCCTCCTGGCGTACTGCGCCCTCACGGCTCGGACTATCCTCAGCTCCTCGCCCGTGAGGAGGTTTCCCAGAGGCCCGGCGCCCGGCACCCCCGAGCCCGCCCCCGCCCCCGGCCCCCCACTCTTGTTCCTCACGCATGCGTTCTCAGCAGAGTGAACGCGGCGACACTGTCGGGAGAAAATACTATTTAACAACTTAAATATTTCACACTAGCTTGTGTCCGCGACTCCGCTTCTCTTTGTCGCCACGGCTGCTGAAACTGCACTTCGTGATGCCATCCGAGTAGATCGGGATTGGGATGTAATATTTCATACGCTGATATTTTAATAATAGGAAGGTATCATTATATAAAGAGTGGTTAAATGTCTATCTATCCTATCTCCTTCTCCTCGGTCATATCTATCTCTATACCAAAATTCATCAAAATCGGTTGAGCGGTTTAGGTGTGAGAAGGTTATTTTCGATACTTTGTCTGTAAACTTTCTTTGTAACCTCTGATCAAGTTTTGAACGAAAATATGATAAAAACTTAACTGGAGTAGATAAACAACGTGCCAAAATAATTATATGATAGCTTTAGCTGGACGGTTACAATATTTTGGTTTAAGAACATCGAGAGTAAGCAGAGGATGAGAAGTTAAAAAATATTTTTGTATTGGGCTTTACAGTCTAGAAAATAGTAATCTAGAAAATGTTCTGATTCTTGTGCAAAATCAGAAGAATATGATCCATTTCCAGGTGTCGGGTACTCACAGCTCCGATCCTCATCTTCAGGGAGGTCGCTTGAGGTCCCAGCTGTTCCTGTCTGTTGCCGGGCACAGCCGGCAGACCCACCAGCGTCAGGGTGTCCGCTAGAAGGGCGGACTTCACCCTCGCATCCAAAGGACTCTCACACGCCAGGCTGATGAGACGACAGTACAGGAGGGTGACCAAATAATAGTTACAAAATGCAGTATGAGTTGGGTTTTGATTTAATGTTATATCATTTACGAGTTTGCCTTCCCGACAAAAACTTCCTATGGAATCAAGCGAGTTTCTATGTTTCCTATATTTTAAGTATTCCAAGCCTGAACCAAATAGATCAAATTTTGTATCTTAAGATGTTCATGTAAGTGATATTGAAATGATTTACCTCGGTGACAGATTTATCTCCAGCAGCCAGGGCTTCAGCATGTCGTCTACGAGGATGTCGTATCCGAAGAGTTCTGCCATGTAAGAATAAGGGAGAGGAATGATAATTAAAGCAGGCAGGTTTACAATCCCTGCGCCGATGATACTCATCTCGTGACTCCTGAGGTATCCGCCCCAGGTAAAAACTCATTTGGTCATAATTCAATACGTTCAACTATCTTTTTCCTAACGCACAAGATATAAATATCCCAAGACGGATCCGACAATACAATTTAATCGGTATTAATGATTTAATGTATGAAAAAATACTTTACTAAGTATATTCATTTGTCTATATTA
Source organism: Danaus plexippus (assembly GCF_018135715.1). NCBI lineage: Eukaryota > Metazoa > Arthropoda > Insecta > Lepidoptera > Nymphalidae > Danaus > Danaus plexippus. The sequence continues at coordinate 4,615,910 of NW_026869853.1, forward strand.
ATTAAGATATATTCTAATTTTGTTATCCGGAGATTTATTCGTCATCACACATCTCGTGTGCGTCAATTCATTCTCGAGTGTCCCCGCTCACACACCTCAGGACTGTAATACCATTTTATCTCGACCTTCACAAAACAAGTTAATTACCGAAACAGTTAAAGAGGCTGGGAACGAACACTCTGGCAGCCGCGGTGATGGTCTGTGCTGATGATAAGATAGACTTCACCACCAGATCTTCAATGGCCGCCATCAACGCCGACGTGTTCCGCCCCTGCTTCCTGAGATGTCGCAGCAAAGCTGATAGCGTCCACTTGTGACCGATGTTGCCGGCGTTGGGGTCGTCGCACCTGAGACGAATATTCATTAAAACATTTACATCAGTTCCGCTGTCGGTGGACACGGCCGCCCTTACTTGATGTAATCCGTGTGGTACTTGTTGATGCTGTAGTTACACAGATGCATGCAGGGGTTCCACAGGTTCTTGTTCGTCTTATCGTATTTGACGGTCGCGAATCTCACCAAGCCTTCTTCGTACAGATATATCAGTAAGGGGTCAATGGAGGTGACGCACACGTAGAGTCTGAGGTCGCACTTGTGACCGCCGATGAGCAGCGGCTTGTCTATATATTTGGCAACGACGACATTTTCACCCTTCGGTATTTGTTCGGGCTGAAATAAAGGGATAGTTTTGTGAGAATTCTGATATCAGTGTTGTCAAGATTTCCCGTGGTTTTGGATTTACCGTATTAACGATGTAAATGCCCCGCCCTCTGCTGGACGCGGCCGGCTTGACTATCCACGGCCCCTTCGTCCTGTAGTGTGTCGTGCACAGCTCTTTGTACTCGTTGGGCATCAGGAAGGTGGTGGGGATGAAGTCAAAGTGTTTCAGTCCACGGAAGTACTGCATCTTTTCTATGTTCTTAAACAGTTTGTCTTTCCGAGTGAGTTCGTAGGACCTGCGGAGCGCGTTGAAATAGTTATGCGCTCAATTTGAATCATAAAAATATATATTTTTTTAGTAGTTTTTTTTTTACTTTTTGATGGCGATTATCATCAAATCATCATACTTTACTTACCTGGGTAAGTGATTGACTTTTTGCATCGTTGTGAGGGATCTTAACACTTCAAAGGGAGTAAGATTCGTAGACCAGAACAAGGTCCAAGTGGCTGATTCAGGGTGAGCTTCTAACAGACCGTGTCCGTCTAATAACTTCTTGACCAAATTAACCCTTTTATTGCCATAATTATTTAGGACTTCCCTTTTCTCTCAGCCGAAATATTCAAATTATTATAATTTTAAAATTACCTAGGAAAATGATTAACGCGTTGGTAGGGTGTGAGCGACCTCAACACGTCCGGCTTGGGATGCAGCCCCGCCCACATCAGATTGAAGTCCTTTGCTTCCGAGGACGCTTCCTGAAGGCCGTGAGCTTGTAAAAGTCTATGTAACAGCTTGGTCTCCGTGTTGACCAGTCTGTATGTAATCTTGAGCATCCTTGCTGGCATATTATTACTATCTAACACCTACAAACCATTTAATCCGTAAGAACACCCATATGTGACTGGATAACTTTCCGTTTTACACTAATATTTACCTTAACACTGTCTACTTCTTTAACCAACATGTGTTCCGAGTCATCGCTGTCCAACGCCGGTGACACTGGTCTTTGGTTGTGCGTGTTCTTGCGTTTGTTCTTGCCTTTGCTCTTCTTGCCTTTCTTATCTTCTTTATCTATATTAGAATATTTTTTTACGGCATAACGAAAAAATAATATCGAATTAAAATTAACAGTAAATGTTATACAACATAAAACACAAACCCTTATTAACAGTCATGGGATCGTCGGGAGGTTTTATATTGGCCGTTGTATTTTCTATATTGAGATTCTTCTTAAGCGTAATTTTATTTAAATCATTGAGGACGTCATCGATGTCTCTCTTGTGTTCGGTTCGTTCGTGGCCCTGATCATCTACGGACATGGTCTCTGGCACCTCAGCTTCACTCACGTGTCTCACTACGAACGCTTGTCCCGTGTATTTGTTGCTATTTCCGAAAGTTTCCATCACATCGTGCATGATGTTCTTGGGCCGGACACTGAACGCGTGCGGCTCTGCTACCAACCTTCTAGCCATATTCTTGGCCTTGTTCAAGAGTATCGTGGTACCGGTGTTATTGCCAACCGTTTTAGTTGTCGACTCAACAGATGGCGTCCTGGTCGCGAGGACGCAGGATCGGAACACGAGCACGGCTCCTTTGGACCCGATCGGTCCACCGGAAACCCAATCTGATATAGATCCTTCATTCTCTTTCTCTTTCCCGTTGTGGGTTTCATCATCATGTCTTCTCATGCTGTCTCTTTCTAATGTCTGAAGCCCTGACGTAGACGGATTTGTTTTCTCTGGTGATGCATGTGGACTGTCGATAGAAATATCTATGAATCATACACTGCTTTTAGTTTTATGATGTCATGGACTATGACGCTGGCATGTAAAGCGCTAATGGGCCATTATGGAGAGATAAATCAGTGACATCTTGATGGAAAATCAATACAAACACTAGTTGTAAGTTATGTTAATTGAGTTTGCGTTTTATGTGAGACGATAAATCATTCTTGAAGATTTTTAATAAATTTTTTTTTGCCATTACAAGTAGATATAATCATAAGGCGACTTGCATAAAATCGAATTATGAAATCCCAGCGCGGAGGCAATGTTCTCGATCGTTTTAAAACATGCGATACGAAAAGGAAATTTTGCATAAATTAGCAAAAAGCGTTAATAATTACAGTTGGGGGTAACACAGGCAATTAAACAAGTTGAGAAACCTTGAATTTATCGATTTTTTTAATGAATATTAATAACCGTTAAATGGACTTGAAAGCAAATTATTTTGATGTAATGTTTAATTTTACATTTTTATTTCTTGTTTCTTCTCTGTTTATTGACAACTATAGTTATGGAAAACTTATTTTTAATTTATACGTCTCGTGTATTGACAATGTTTTGTAAGTACGGTGAGAGAAACGCGCAATAAAGTTTTTACCATTACAGTAATCTTTAGCTAATACATAATTTAAATAATATAGAACGTTTAATTCATAGAATCTAGTAAGTACACGATAGCTTAGTTTGTAGTGCCATTAGAACGTAATATACTCCAAAGGCTGTAGGTTCGAATCCTGCTCGATACGCTGAATTTTTCTCTCTATATTTCTTAATAACAATTTTAATTTACGCATATACAAATATTATTTATCTATTATAACCTATCATATATACGCGTATATGTACTGTTGAAAATATTTTGTACGGAGAATTTTAATGGTGAAAATCATTGAGATATGTTGAATACCATCCTCGTCTTACTTGGGTTACGTGTAGTAAAATTTAAGTCATAACCAAATATTTTATATAGTTACCATAGCACTAATATATTAACAGTTTTCTTACGAGAATTACATTAAAGACAAACATTTTAATATTTTTCCGTTTCTAAATAGATCTTACGGTTACAACTGGTGAAACATATATTTCCCTATATAGTTAAAGTGTACGTCGTTAACAAAGTATAGCGAGTAAGTATGGATATCGTATATGGCTTGAGATGACATCCACTGGCCATATTGGGAGGCTGTCACATTTTATAAAAACATCAACAACTATCATATTTGTTTGAATAGAAATTAGTTTATAAGACTTTTGAGAAGATATAACATAGGAATTAGGGAATTTGATGCAAGAAAAAATTTCTAATAGAATATTCTTTCTATAGAAATTTTTAAGATAACAAAATTTTCCTGCGTAAGGATTTTCATACCTGTTTGTCAAGAGCTTACGAGAATTCTGGTGATCTACGTCTAAGGATGGACATGGACAGATTATATTTAATGTAAAAATAAACATAGTTGCTTAAGTAAGAACTCAGATAACAAGAAATCGAAAAAAAAAACATGAATGAATGAGGGAAAAAATATCTACGATTTTTACTAATAAATAATACATTGTATTAAGTTAATGTATTGTAAATAAAATAATAGTAATGATCGCGAATGAATTTCAAACTGTTTTTTAATTTAATGCAATCCCATAATTAAACATGATTTAAGAAGTTAAGAACGTATCAATTAAATGATCATCCACTACGGAACCCTGCCGCCGTGAGACCGCACTGCCTTGACATAATAGGTTGAATCATTGAAGTGTTGCCATTCCTTGGGAGAACAACTAGCTAACTCACACGACTACGTCTATTTTTTCTAACTATTACTTCATTCGGGTATTAAAGAGTTATTATTAATAAAATGGCTTCAACATCAGACCTACCACGCATAAAATTGTTAAGTGTAACTTATTGGTCATTTGTTAAAATATCCAAATTTCCTGCTTACTGTCACATGAACTAATTACAGTTTAAAAACTGGTTAATAATATTAATGTCAGTTTATAAATGTGATATGTGACATAGATTATTCAAAATACATACATAAGTACATTATATAACAAAATCGTTGGGAAGATACCTTAATAGGTAAGTACTGTTACATTGAACAATTAATTGTTACATTTCATATCAATAAATTAATTAGTTTAATTGCGAAAACAGTCTTAAACGATACAAAGCGATATCCGTGATATTAAAATAAAATTAAACTAAAATATTTTGATATTTTAATAAGTTAATATGATGCGGTTGAATTAATTTAACGTATGTATATAGAGAGCGCCAATTATCATATACCTATATATATACAATATATGCTTATATGCATGTATGGTAATCAATGTACTTAACGCGAAAACCTATCAAGGGATCCCTCTGAAAATTTCTTTACGACATACATTAAAAGTAGTATAAAAAAATATAAAAAGTTAACAACTTAAAAATTTATCGAGACGAGAACATTAAACGAGCTTTCTCACGTAAAAACCAGAAAGTAAAATATTCTGTTATAACTACAGTCTGCTGCTTTATGAACGACTTTCAAAGAGCATGACGAGATTTCTAAAATCGATCGATACTCAATACATATACGCTTTATTAATTTATTTATTACACCAGCTGGGAGACCTTCGACCTGGTTATCCTGGACTGGTCATCTGTATCTTGATATCGCTGGTGATGGTAATTTGACTTTACAGGACAGTGTTACACGAGCTGGTGATATACTTAAAAACTTTCAAATCACGTTAAAATCTCCATTCCGTCTTCCATAATTAATGATAACACGATAATAACAGAATTAGAAATGTGATTTATTTTTAGAAAGAATGAAAAAAAAAGACGTATAATTCCAATACAATTCGATAATAATTGAGACGAATTTTTCTGCAATTCGACGAGTCTTGACGATTACGTCAAGCTATCAGACGGCGAAGCGTGATAAAATATTAATCCGAATATAAAACCGAATTACTTTTTGTGTGACATTTATAAACGTAAAAGTATCGTTACTTAATTATGTCCTGTTTTGTATCACTTAACTCTGACCTCGTTTAATTGTTACCCGTCTAAATGTCATACCAAATTAGGCTGTTTTGAAAGAAATTTCCAAGTAACAATTTATATAATAAAGATAATAAGATTTAAAAGTTGATAGTATTGTGGCAATAAACCTCTGTTTAGACAAGAATTTAACTTATTTAAGAAATAATATTGATTAGTATCTAAAGGACACAAAATTAACAATAACTATAATTCCAATGCTTGTTATCGTGAGAAAATTTTGATAACTAAACATGAAAGATAAATGGGAGGTGTAAAAAGACAAAAAATAAACGGTATGCGTGGAAAATGCCAGGATAAGAAGGATAGTGGTGTTTCCATCTATCGAGTCTCCCTGGTAACGGGGGTGATATTGATTGGGTGGTGTGAGCCGTGAGGGTACGGACCCTAGGTGACACGACGTGAATGTTAATATTCTAATATACACGGAATCGTATTAAAAAACACGCCATGTGTTCTCGTTTACAAAATCTTTGTCTGCATGTAAAGATCATTTTCTTTTAATATTTACTTAAAACCAATAATTTTCGTAAATGTATCCGATTTTTTAAAATGTAAGTTTATAAAAAAAAAAAAAAAAATACACATACCTACAGTTCATTGTAGTTTCATGAGTCATGTTTTACTTAAATTTTGTGTAAGCGTATAGCGTAATTAGCAAAAAAATAATACATCGAATCATAAGCGTCTAAATTTCCGCTTCCGCTCACACCACAACCGAAAAAGGATTATAATTTCGCGAGTGTCGTGCCGAATCCCCAAATGGCAGAGCGTCGCGGGCTTGGCTCACACGACACAATGCATGAAGCAACAGAGCATTTAATTGTGAATCAAGTTACATTCATCCTCCTTTGTGGGATATGGCTTGTTTTTTTAATTTCAATCACAAGAATTAATGACATACGTCCGATTTGAACGTTTGTTCAAATACTGTTTATTACTATAAAAAAAATATTACATATATTGTATTTCAATCAGCCCCTATGTATATTGTATACTTTTGTTACGGATAGATTAAAAAAAAACAAACTAAAGATTGTCTTTTATGTCATATAAGTCTGTATTTTATTTTTAATTCGTATTAATTAAAACGTTAGGAATTCTCTTTTTACTACTAACCTTATTAATTTAGTTTAAAAGGTGAATATAAATAATCTTTCATGAACACTAATTTAGTCTATAGACATAGCTACCGCAAAAAGCACGTGACCTCTACGAAGTAGGTTATTGTAAAATATAAAATATTACTTTTGATTATCAATTGTGATTCAATTTAATACAACAATGTGAGTTGTCAATGTGTCCCTACATTTAAAAACTTGAGTCATTACACAGGTATTCTCATTAGCATTGGTAGTTTCCGACTTACGTGAAATTAAGTTAGTTAAGTTACAAATGAATGCAACGATTCAATAAAAAATTTAAAGTTCTACTTAAATTTTAGATTAAAATATATAAAATCTAAAATTATTTTAAAGATTTTCTTTTTTTAATTCACTCCCTTGTTTTAGCTATATGATATTAAAATTTACGTCGCCTTAGCCACGCAAAGAGTTACGAACAAACATATATAAATATTAAACAGGTCTCAATGTAACATATTACACTTAATTAATTAATCAACATATAATTACTCACAGAAATACTTTTCCCATATTAACAGAACACAGTCACACCGAACACGAACGCAACGCGAACAAACCTCACACTGTAGTGTCGCGTTCAAACAAGTCAATTAGACGGTGTGAATGTGACCGGGGGCGGAGTCCTACACCGTCGCGCTCCGCCGCCGACACCTGACTGACAGACAGACAGTTAGGACTCCAGCCATTCATTATTAAAGATATTGCTCGTTACTATGACAGCCGATGTCCGGATATAGAGGAAATATAGGCTTGTAAAAAAATACTTTTAATAAGATGAGAATAGATTTAAGTCTTATCTTTCTCAGATTTTCATTGGTCGATGATAAATTTTTATTTGGAACTTATATTCCTATATCTTACATATGTACTAAAATAAGTAGGAATAATTAATCTCAGCCAATTCCTAGTTTTAGTCGTATAAAGACATAAATGAGAAGTTTTTCGGATACTTCGTTATTTTATACCTCCGTGACCCCGACGTTTCGGTTCCTTTACAGCAACCGTGATCACGGGCAGACGAGATCTCTGATTATGTGCTGATATACAAAAAACTTAGTTTAATTGAAATGTGTGTACGCGAAAGTCTTGGACAGTAACATGTGAGGTTCATAGTATGTTGAGTCACTTATTTTCAACATAAATATTCTTCGTGTATAGTAAAAAATAAAATAAATATAAATCTTCCATACAAATGTTTACTTTAGTTTATTGCGTATAATACTGTGAAGTACAACACTAACACGCTCCTCTACCAGTTGTATTTTGCTCAAATATGTGAAATCTTTAAAATTTTACTAGTATTCAAGTAATTATAACGATAACAGCTATCCATAGAAAATAATTGAGCTTTCTGTAGCGAATATTAAATACGAAAAATTATATTTAAATGAGTATAAGTCTTTATGAGGTAAGCGAAAATACTTTACTGATTCGGAGATCTAGTGATATATCCGACGCGCTTTCACAGGATAGAAAAGTTACACTGTTTACATCAAGAGTACCATGCGCATGTGTTTCGTATCTACCGACTCACTATCTTTCTCTCCCCTACTCTCTATATATGTGTATCTTTCTTTCTCTTTCCCTCAGCGTTAAACGTTTAACGCAACCCTGTTGAAGGCGCATAGTAAGTTTCATTACAAAATAAATAACAAAATGTTTTTTGAGAAAATACGAATTCTTAATGGCTGTTTAATTTATATTATTTTCCTTAGTACTGGTGTATACAGTGAACTAAATAATCATCGTCTCATATTTTTCCCTCTATAAATCATGTAATATATTCGTATCTGGTGACGATTTATAAATTTTACACAAACTTTCGGTATTAAAGTAAATGATGACAGGTTGTACTAAGGGCAAAATTTTTGTTATAGATAAGGAGATTATCACAGTCGCATGCGCATGCGACGGGGCTCTATGCTGAGGCTATGAGGGTAACCGTTGGGTCTCAATGGTTAGTCACGGGGTCTAACATACCCCTAAAACCACCCCTTATATCGGAGGAAAGTTAATAATCGCTTCCCAACGAATAAACTCCTAACGAGATTTTATTGACTAATGCGTATATATTTGCTTGTCTCTGTTTTTCATAAACAACAAAGTCTAGTACCGCCAAATCTAAGGACTCGTTATATATATATAGATATATAGATAGGTTGGGTTATTTTCATTTATCTTCTGTTTTTTTCCCAATCAATTGTTCGTTTCCTTTAGAAATATTATTTATATTTCAATTTAAAAAAAACTGACTCTCTTAAATAAGTATTGTTTCAAATACAATGTTTATAGGTACAATATAATGGTGTACTCCCAACAACTGAATACAGATAGTTTCAAGTTTGACTTTCTTAAAAATACGTCGATAGTATCGTGTGCAAAGATATTAAACATAGCTATACAAGAGTACGGTGATTAAGACATAAATAATAGGCGTCATTGAATACAATGTATCATAAAAATATTCACACTAATATGTCAGTAGAAAGGTATCATAATAAATTAACTGGATTAATTTTCTGCACTAGCTGATGACGCTGACTAGAAAAATTTTATGAGCATGAAAACCGTGGTGTTGAAGAAAATTCTTACATAAAACTTTTGACTCTATACGCAATGACGATAATGCAAATATTTTCTTGATGACAGCCAAGTTTAACAAATAACAAAAATGCTACTTAAAAATGGCTCCACAAAATGGCGTAAATTTTTGAGTCCGTTAAGGCCCAAGGAAGGTTTTTATGCAAATATATATATTATTATGTATATAAATAAAAATGGATTTTATGAATGACTAAACCAATTGGGGAATTTTTTTTTTGTATTTTCCTTAAAGCCCACGGAAGGATTTTTGTACTACGAAATTGTTTTATAAAAATTCCGTGAACAGTCGTAAACCCAATTCTTTTTTCAAATAAAAATTAGCTGTCAAACATTTGACGTAAATTGTCAATGTCAATATAAACGAAAAAAATTAACGTTTGAATTATCTTCTAATTCTATATACATTTGAGATTTCCACCGCTACATTGACTCATCACGATATCTCTGGAACCATAAGAATTGACTTGTGGCAGGAATATTCCTTTCGCCGAGTAGAGGTCCGCTAAGAAAGCATTTTTCGAAATTCCACCCACGAGCTGTGTTGCCGGGCCGTAAAATTATAACGCGACAATGAAAATATTTTATTTTTAAGCTATAGCTCCTACAGTTTCCAAATTTCTATGAATTTTCTGGAAGTGATATAAAAATAATTAACGAACGAATTGTACTACATCCACCGTCACGGGGGGTTTAGGGGGGGGGGGGGTGTTAAAAATGAAAATTTTGAATGTCAGTATTGAACGCCATGCTTAGCGGGCAAATATATATATTGTACGTCTGTGTAAACTATATATATGATGCCACGATAGTCCAAGATCCCAGGTTTCCCAGAGCTCGTTTTATGATAGACAATCCACGTGTAGAAAATTTAAACATATCTGCTAACTTATACCGACGGCACCAGGTGCTACAGGTGAGTAAAAATTGCACTTTATTTATAGTCTGAAGTCTGATTTTTACGTATATTTTAGAAAATATTGTAAATAATTCCAAAATAATACTACACACCTTCTGGTGGCAGAATTATTACCAGACACTTTAAACATCGACAGCAAAAAACACAATCTTACTTACAATCTTCTACTTGATTTTCAAATTCAATATTTAGGAGGCTATTTAAATGTATTTTCATATTTGTAAGTTGTCAGAACAATTCTAGGGGCCAAATATCCATCATCCATCTAGCATGCGTAACAGTTAAGTGCCTTTTTAATACAGTTATAATTTGTGCAATGAAAGCTTTAAATAATGATTGATGATTGATTATCATCTAATTGTCCAAACGATTGCAGATTAATGCTAAATACAATAGGAATTTTTGTGATTTTTTTTTGCTGTCCACAAGCTGTTTGGCGCCATAGCAGTAATACTCGCATATCATAATATTGACGTATTTTTATAAATCAATAACTGAAAACTCTCTTTCTGTAGTTTGACGTTACAAACTTGTGGTAAAGACAAAATATACACATGTCAATACGACAATATCGACTGATTCACAGACGGAAAATGTGAGTTGAATGACCCGATTAAGGGGTTATACTTTACCGGACGTTGGATGATCTGTATGCTTATTACAAGTTGCATAAAAGACTTCACACGCAGCGTTAACAGTTTGTCAGTCATAATCTTGACGTATAATAGTATAAACTAGGATTGTTGAATGAGTAACGGGTGACTCTACGTGTGTAGTGACGACACAAACATAGAATAAGCGTATAGCTGACAGCGTATTATGTTACATACGCGATAGCAGAAGAATTCTTGACTTAGACTTCACTAACAGTTGATATATATACACACATATATATATATATATATATTTATATATATATATATATATATATATATATATATATATTTATATTTATATATATATTTATATATATATTTATATATATATTTATATATATATATATACCAATCATTGTACACACAGATCATTTGCATTTGTAGCAAAGATATAAATTTGCATACAAAAACGTAATCCTTATGACAAAACTTTGATTACATACTTTTAAAATCTGTTTTTATTTAAATATTTTGTTTTTTTAATGATTTGTAATAATATATTTTGTTATTTAAGTTAATTTATATGTGTTTTAAAATAATAATATTGAATTTAATAGAATATTTCCGGCTAAAATATTTTATATACTTAGAGATGTTGAAATATTACAGATTTTTGAGCTGTAAAATCGATTTAATAATTAATCAAGAAAAGCGTTATATCTCATAGAGTAGATTAAATCAGAGTGTAGAAATTTCAAACTACGCTGGCACTGTCGATAGAGGATCACTGTATTAATAAACAGCTCGATAGACATTTAAGGAGATTGTATGACCTAAAAAACTTGGCAGATTAAACTTCTGGATTGTATGTGACTTAACTTCAACATTAATCTATGTAGTATGTACCATCTATTCCCTGATAATATATGTACATCTCATGCGGCTGTCTCTGACGCAATATTACTCTATGTACGAGTAATTTGGATCCAGAGTAACACAACAGCTGATCTTTAAAAACATATGACAAGTGATAAAGATATGATATTTTTCTATTTATAAGTAAGTATGTCCGGACACAGCCTTATCATCAAACTGACTTACTCAGATCCATAATTGAAAATGTTAGCATTCAAATAAAATTCATACAAAGTGTAGTCCAGTTGACAATGTTACGACAGTCAAGTCAAATAAATAGACACAAAAATCTTAATTATTATACTTGCTAATATATGCTTGTATGAGTAGATTTCTTATTTACTTAAGATATGTGATTATGTCACATAATTTTTATTATTTATAGAAAATTAATTTTGTACATCTTATTATTTTTAAATAATTATTTGAGAGAAAGAAAAATGTTTAATGGATAGTTCATGTCTTCAACTTACTATGCATGAGATTCATAAGCGGTGCCGAGCACGGTGACATGAAGATTCAAGAGGTGTCGGAGGATGTACAAGTAATAATCAGATCCAAAATATATTTTAATATCATATACTGTTAATGCAGGAAACTATTAATATGTCATATTTATATATTTTGGATACTGAGCGGTAAGAAATATACTAATAGATAAATATAATATAAAATAACCTGGTGTGTGGACGGTTGTGGTTGCATTTTTTGTGTATTTTTGGTAAATCATCAGGATCTATCTTAAACTGAGGCTTGAATTCGTCTTCCTGATCCATGGCTGACTTAATGTGGGCAAATATAAAATAGCCTATAATTTATTGACAGTTTAAGAATTTATACGTCCTTAAATATATACATAAATTTAAATATATGCGGAAATAAAATTATCTAAATATACTTTTAAGAATAGACGGTTATCGAAAAATTAAAACAGCCGATTTAAAATTACAACTGTATGCGACAACCATTCATAAAGCGACTAGCAGTAAATTATAAAGGCAAACTGCAATTTTTATAATCGATATCGTTATGCGGTATTTTAGTTATAAACAATTTATCTGTCATATGTTACGAGAATAGGTTACTTACCACTGCAGTGCCGATTTAGTTCGCCGGTAAGCGATAGACGAAATTTGTTAGCTCACAAAAGATTTCACATTTCTATTTTTGGTTTAATTTTGTTTGTTTTGTGTTTATAATTTGTAAATCAACTAGAATTTTGATAGATCCATATTTTAATGTTTCAAATTTAGCACTTCGGGCACACGTCAAACCATATGTTATGGCTGCGTTCAGAATTATTTTTTTAGTTTTCTTATAATATTTAATTCTTATACATAATTGTCGGACTATAAAAATAAGCTTAAATTTTTTATTTCATAATTTAAAGGTGTATAAGTAGTTTATTTTTTCAAGATCAATAGTAAATAAAATGCAGACTATGTCATTAAACCATCAAATTATCAAAAGGAAACCTAAAAATTCTTACATTTGTAGAGAAAGAAATATCTGTGTTGTTTTACAACTTGAGACACAAAATGTTTATTCAATTTCTATAGATCATTTGTAACAAAGAAAGCATTTAAAATTTTAATATTTATAATAACTGAGTATTATGATTTTTTATTAGTTAACTCTTAATTTATTGACAAAATCTGAAGTTTTTTAAAAAAAGGTTTAAGCCTAAAAGAAACAAAACGATAGTGTTACTATAATTTTATTATTAAAACTTACACATTAAATTCTGTTAATTTAAGCATAATAGCTGAGATTGGCCTTTTTCTTGGCCTGTACTTCAAGGATGGCGTCCATGAAGTCCTCGTGAGTGACGGCGGTAGCGGACCGTCTGAGCGCTATCATACCAGCCTCAACACACACAGCTTTACATTGGGCACCATTGAAATCATCAGTAGAACGCGACAGCTCCTCAAAATTCACATCCGGGGACACATTCATTTTTCTGGGAATTTACAAGGAATGTTATATATTTGGTGTACACAAATCATAACACAGGAAAATAGAAATCTTGTATGGTGGGTGTAGGTTTTTACTTTTGATGTTTAGGACACAAAACATCCTTGCAATAATCATAAAACGACAATATACGATATTCAATGTTATATAAAAGATCTCTTGAGTCTCTTGCCAGCTTTCTGAACAGAACCATATTGTGAGCCAGTGAACGACTATACTGTTATATCGAAGAAATTTAAATATTCTAATATAAACATATACCTGTTCAAGGAGAGGAAATTTTGTCTTTTTGTGGAGTTCACTGTTACAGTGATCTCTGATATTTAGCTCAACAATTAACAAGACCTATTTAGCTATGACATATTTCTAAAATACTAACAAAGCAGGAATCTGACTTATTATTTGAATAATTCAGTATGAATGATAAATAATGACTTAATTTTCTAATTAATATGCATACCGAGAGTGAATTTGCATGATCCTAGCCCTAGCCTCCTCGTTGGGGTGAGGGAATTCAATCTTCCTGTCCAGACGACCAGATCGGAGCAGGGCTGGATCTAAAATATCTACTCTGTTTGTGGCAGCAATAACCTGGAATAAGAACAAACAAACTGATTATTTTACAAAAATTATTTTATATTTTGAAGTGATACTTGTTATGCGACTTCCTACAAGGTAAAATCAAACATGAGAGAGAAAGCAAGATACACAAATGTAGAAAGCTGGAGAGAGAAAGAGATTGAGTTGGTAGACTTCCAAGCACATGCACATGGTATGTTACAAAGTACAGCAAACGGTGTGAATTTCGTGAAATTAGCTTAAATACACATTTGTTGTTCTATATTAAGTCATTTATAATATTCTTTCCTTTTTTTAGTCTGAATAATATACATTAATACACTTATAACTTATTTCCATTTCCACATTAAGAAGTTTCACTTCTTCCGCACGGAAGGACTCCGAATGCTAGCTTTTATATTTTTTTTAATGCTTATTATACAATTTTTGATTTTTTTATCTCACCCATACAAATTGGTTTGTGTCAATGTATATTAACATCAGTATAGCAACATCTTAGATAGGACATTTGTGAACAGAGGTTTGATTTCGGCTGCAAAAAAACCTGTTTTTACCTTTATATCTGCAGTGGAGCTGAAACCATCCAACTGGTTAAGTAGTTCCAACATCGTTCTCTGCACTTCACGGTCGCCCGCCTTCTCCGAGTCAAATCTCTTGGTACCGATAGCATCCAACTCATCAATGAAAATTATAGCTGGTGCCTTCTCCTTAGCTAATGCGAAGGCATCTCTAACAAGCTTAGCTCCATCGCCTACACAAATATATATATGTATTAACACAAATATCAGTCCATTTATAATTATTTTTAAATTAATAAGTTTATTATAATCCTTTTTGAATAGACATATTTATTCAGAAATAATGTGATTTAGAAGTATATATACCTATAATACTTCTGACATCAACTGCATGGTTTTTATATATAAAAATAACATAAACATACATTATGTACTTTAAAGGGAGTTATATAATACCCACCAATGAACATTTGTACAAGCTGAGGGCCGGCAAGCTTCAAGAATGTGGACTTAGTTTGAGCAGCACAAGCCCGAGCTAACAAAGTCTTGCCAGTTCCTGGAGGACCATACAAAAGCACACCCTTCGGAGGATGGATACCGAGGTTCACAAACTTCTCCTTGTGGGTCATAGGAAGCACAACTGCCTCTATCAGTTCCTGGAATTTAAATTTTTTTATTTAGGGATATAACTGTAAGAGGATGGTTAGAAAGTTTAAAGAGCCGATACATTGTAAGTAAAAGATTATCTGTTGATAATATGGTGTTTGTTTAGTTTATAGTAACTATAGACAAACCTGTATTTGTTTATCCAAACCACCAATATCTGAGTATTGTTCTGTAGGTCTCTCGTCCACCTCCATAGCTTTAACTCTGGCGTCATACTCAGCTGGTAGAGTTTCCAAGATCAAATAAGAGTCCTTGTTGACTCCAACCAGGTCACCGGGCTTCAGTTTTTCAGCATCCACGAGACCAATTACAGGTAAGAAATATGTTTGTCTGGTCGAAGTTTTGATGACAGCGCATTTTCCTTTCCTCTGCGAGTCCAGGTCTACCACAGCGCCGTCTTCTTCCTCCTCCTGAGGGTCTACGTCGAGTAATTCGATTACATTCGAAACAAGATATGGCAGAGTCTTATTCACTTTAATTTTCTCTGTGTTTTCCTTGATTTTGTCATTTTGTGCTTGTAATTCATGCGAAATTCTCATGACTTCACTTTTCATGATCTTAATTTCATTGTCCAGTAATCGTGTTCGGCTTATTATCTCATCTGTTGGCATACGCAAAACTTCCTCACTAAGAGCTTCTTCACCATCTTCCCAAATAGACTTGTCTTCCAGCGTTGTAGCCATTTTTTAAAATCTCTTTTGATCTGTTTAACAATCCAATAAAACTCTAACAAATCTTCAAAACTGCAAGCAAATCAACCTAAATGAATTGTCATTATTTACAAGGGTTACCTGTGTAAATATTTAATCAATGAATTAATTTCTACAAAATATTTTACATACACCTTTATAAATATATTGTAATATTTAATCTAAATATAATTGCATACTAATATGAGAAATACATTTTGTCAAAATATATATATTTAAAATATCTTGTATATGAAAATATATTTTTAGCAGTAGCTGTAATAAGTAAGTAGCCCTGGTACGTTATGTTAAGACAAGGTTGTGACTTTGACAAATACATATTTGACAAGGTTTTGACAAATACAGTTTTGTGCTTAGAGTGATCGGCCGAACGAAATTATTATTAAGTTTAAAGTGTATTTCGTGATTAAGTGTAAAGTTGGAAATTATTCCGTTTAATTTTTAAGATTATTTTAAAAAATGGCCTTCTCGATGTTCCTTCGCACCCCTGGTAAATAGAAAGCATATAATAACGTTACTGTATAACAATTACATAATACTTGTTTTTGTTTCATAAATGAGGTCTCTAATGAGAAAACAATTGATTCGTTTGATATAATGACACCGTTTAGTGATATTAAATCGTCATATCATCAAGAAGTTTGATGAGATAAAAAAAATGTTTCATATATTTGTTAGGTTAGAAAATCGCTAACTATTAAATATTTATTGAATTGTAAAATAGTATCAAAATTGCGTCTAAACAAGTTTAAATTGTAAGATTTTTTTATATTTCTAGCCTGTGCTGGCCGACTACTATCCCAACAAGTGATGAAGCTGGGCACACAAGCTTCGCTAAAACCTGTTCAGACACAAAGAACGCTCGTTGCTGTCAACACACTCAAGAATACTCTCTTGAAGTCTGAAACAACGCCTATATTGAATGCAGTAAGTACTATATATATATTCTGCAAATTATTTCCTTCTAATTTTCATATACTTTTCACAATATATGTAATTCTAACAGGTCCGGTCATTCCGTACATCAGCTGTGAAGATGGCAGCCGCCAAAAGCGATGACCACTCAAAGCTGTGGGTGATAGAGAGGATAACATCGGCAATCCTTATCCCACTCGTCCCGTTAGCTCTGCTTGTGCCCAACAAGCTGTTTGATTCCCTGCTGGCCATTATTGTTGTGGCCCACAGTTTCTGGTGAGTGATCGTATTCAATTATTGTAGGAGATAAAAACTTATATTAGATTCAATATAATTCTATATGTAACATATTTTATAATAATACATCTTATTACTAATATATATTCAATCACTGAATTCAGTCTAGAAAACGTATAATTTTAAATAGATTTCTCTGAATACCTCATGGGTTGTAATTACAAAGGTTTTCGTATCTGATAGTATAAATATAACAAAAAAAAATTGAATAGTTTGTAATGAGATGAAGGCGTGCACAGAGATTTGAGATAGGGTTGGCTGAATGTATGTTTGTACATAATTTTAACCCACATAACCATGTCAGTAATTTTAGCAATAATTAAACATAATTTGTTAATAAATTCTCCAAATAGATAATAAAAATTTATTCACTTGTACTCAGAAAAGTAATCTGTATAAATAGACAGGAAATATGTTTCATCAGTAAACTGACAAATTAAATAGAAACTTCTTAAGACAAATGGGTTTGTGAGATGCTGTGCCTTTCAAATCCTAAAATGTATATTTTCTACACCCACATACAAATATTTGATTGTTTGGTAATTTTTAATGTGGCTTTCATAAGTGCAAAGACGTGCACAGTATATTCTGCCAGTTTCGTGTATTATGGAGGAGACACGATCAGGGATTGACTTTTGAATGTAATAAAATATAAATATTTTCTAGTATAAAATAGTTTTATGGGGAATGAACATCGAGTAATTTCTTACGGCCACAAGACGGCGCTAGTAGCGACCTCGCAATGTTTCTGTTTACACTCGATAGATGGCACAAAATAAAATATAAGGAATTATAAATCTTTATAGACACTCGTAATAAGTTACGTGCGAATTAGTTAGGATATACAGTGCTAGTTTGCCTCTAGTAAGTGCGCGCTACTAATAACATAAATTTTCAGTCATAAAGTTTGTTCATAATATACATTAATTAATTTTTTTAAAATAAATACCCGTAAATTATGCAATATTAATGATTTTTTTTATAAAAAATATGAATTTTGTAAACTGTTGCGCTTTAGAAATAACTATTTTGAGATATTTACATATTCCAGGGGCTTAGAGGCGATCGCAGTGGACTATGTTAGAGCTTCTCTGTTCGGGCCTCTCATTCCTAAGCTAGCCATCGGCCTGGTTTATCTCATATCAATCGCGACCCTCGGAGGTCTTTTCTACATCATCACCCACGACATAGGTATCGCCAACTCCATCAGACAATTCTGGTCGGTCAAGTCTGGACAGAAAGCGTAATTCCCTCTACTGGCAACACTAAATCGAATTCTGTTTAAATTATTCTAGATTAGTAAGTTAGTCAAATGGACGAGCCGACAATAATTTTGTTTTTGTTGTAAATATTTGTGATTACCGTATCCTGTTATAGCCTAAAGGTTTTGTTATATTGATTCTCATACTTTCTCTTTTTTTTTCCTTTTGAAGGATTTAAATCTATTTTTTTTTTGGTACTTAATGCGTAGTATATGCACTTGTTGGCGGTGAAATTCTAAGTATTAAATTTTTTCTTTGTAATTATATCAATGAAATCGTAAATGGAATATAAATTGTCACAACTTATTTTTTGTTCATTTTCTAGTTTCATGACGAAATGACTTCATTATTACATAAGAAATCAGAACTCTTTGTTACTTAACAAAATACAGACCATTTAGTTTCAACACGCCTTTTATTGAATCACCTCTTTTTCCGCATTAGGTCCCTTTGTATAGGCCGAGATCGTAAACCGTGCTGCCTATTCATTAATACTTCTTGTCTTGCTCGTGAATAACCTTGTTTAATTGAAACTGTTCCATATTCAAAAAAAATCTTCAATTGATGCACAGATAATGTAATTGCATTATGAAATTTTTTTTTTAATTATCTATTCTTTTATGATAAATAAACTTTTTTGTCATCTATAAATTTCATTGTTTATATGCTATAGTCAATATAATAATTGTGAAAGAATTAAATTAATGTAACAAACGAATCAAGGCTCAGAAATGACATCTTAGGTATAATGCGATATGTAAATTAAAAATCGTTTTGTTCTTGAACATGTTTATATACATCAATAAATAACTAACCACCATGTCTTATAGTTTTTTTGTTAAGTATAACTAGTAAATATATATTTGGAAGTATTTTTTATAAATAATTTTATATTTATAAAGAAATGACATTTAAAATACAATATATAATAAGTTAGAATATTTCCGATCAACAAAGCTGTTTGCCGCGACTTCGTTCGAGTGTAATTATCATATAACAATAATTAAAAAAAATTACAAACGCGAAATGCTAATAAAATATACTATCAAAATACAATGAACTCTGCGCTGCTCCAGTCATAATATATTCATATATTATATGTTTATAACGAAATAAATATCTGAGGTAACATTGTTCTGTTTTCTATATCCTCTAAAAATCCATGCTAATAATAATAATAAAATGTATATTCTGTTTAGTCTATGACTAATCCGCTTCCTGTTATTATTATCTATAATCTTATTGTCTATGTCTTGACATGTCTTTTGTAAAATATATCTAGCGCCT
Source organism: Danaus plexippus (assembly GCF_018135715.1). Taxonomy (NCBI): domain Eukaryota; kingdom Metazoa; phylum Arthropoda; class Insecta; order Lepidoptera; family Nymphalidae; genus Danaus; species Danaus plexippus. The sequence goes on from NW_026869853.1 coordinate 4,635,797, forward strand.
GCCATTGCTTCGTGTGTAGGAGTATGTGTGGCCGGCGCGACTTCATGTAGTCTACAGCCTCGTTTGGAGACCAGCCGTTTCTCTGGAATTATAACACATTAAATTATAATTAAATATAGAGATTTGTATAAGGGTATTATTAAAATATATCACTGTACACAGATGCTGCGATATATCTGAAATGTATTGAGATTAGTTTTCAAGGTTTATGGATTATATGAAGTACTCACCATCATGAGGTAGCACCCGACCAGAGTGGCACTCCTCGTGCGACCAGCCTTGCAGTGCACGTACACGGTTCCGCGAGTCCGTTCATCACTGGTTGAGAGGCTTTGTGATGATTGAGGGAGAAATCTTGTTGGCAAGACAAGACAGAAATTAATTTCACTGTATATGCATAAGTATTGATTCAATATGAAGGTGATCAAAAAGTAGTAGTTAGATTATAAAAATTATAGACGCTTCTTCCAGTTCGAAAAATTTAAATGTCATAAAATTCTAGAAAATAAGAAAGTTGTCAAAAAATATTTAAAGTATGTCCAAATGTAAATGTTACCTGTTAATAAACCGTACGCCTTCAATGAGTTTGTCTTGGTCCGGTGCTTCGAAGATATCTGTTGTTGCCAGCTGAAGAAATTCTACACCGTGTTCCCGCCATTTCTACGGTAATTAATTGCGTAAAAGTATTAATGTCATAATGATAATTATTTATAGCAGAATAAAAGTTTTATTTATATAACTGGATTATTTTACTTTTTAAAATATAATAAAAATTATAGCGTCTATTATTTATAAAAAAAAAAAACAGATCAGAGCATATCGTAATAACACTAATAATTGATTAATGAAAACAGCACAAAGTTTACTAAGAAGTTAACACATTATTTACTGAGTGTAATCACGAATTTCCAGGTGTCTTGAATTAGCGGTTAGTTTAAATTAAACTAAGCTTCGGATTCTAAGCATTTTTTAATTATTTTACATGTACATGATGCCGACGTTTCGGTTCCTTTCCAGCAACAGACAGACGAGAACTCCGAGTGTTATCACTTATCACGGGTAAAAAACGCGTAGTATCCGAAAAACTTAGTTTCATTTAAACGAGTAAACACGACAATCTTAGACCTCATTCAACAGGTCACCAAAACTCATTATAACAATTGGAATAAATATAAACCCAAGACATTTAGTATAAATTATTGGTCCTTACAGTTATTATTCTACACGAAATTTTAAATACATATTACGTAAAAAACAATTAAGGAAACGGAAATGAATCAAAACTTACTAATGGCTATTGACACTAAAACGCTTATTTAACTTTAATCTCCAAGCTATTGATCTCATAACCAAGCCAAGTTCAATTCCAGAACCGTAGATGTATCTTCCTGATACTCCACGTGTTTCATATCTCGGTTACAATTAACATAACAACAGCCGGTTACATCACATTTTATGTTCATGTTGTTAAAAATAAAAACGCTGTTATAATTTATTTTTTTCATTTCTATTGTTAAGTGTGAGGTGTAATGATAATGAATAATGATATCAATTATAAATCATCAGAGCGACCAAGGAGGTTTTAATGTGAGTTTAGTTAATTGTCCATTGTTGCCGGCTGTATATGTACTTATAGGAAATCTCCCATACTTGTATTACATATGCATTTTATGTAATCGAGGCTTGAAAAGCAGCTACGTGTGAAATTATTATTTTTTTGTTTACAAGTCATGTTTACATTGGTAAAGAACTAGACCTCATAAAACAAAAGACGTTAAGTCAGCAAGACATAAGATATTTTTTTAAATTTTCATTTAATTTAATGGATTTATACTATGAGCCATTACAATACATGTACGACAAAAATAGCTTCTTTGACAAGAGGGTAAAGGTGGGATAAGGCGGTAAACATTGTTATTGTATTTCAGGAAGATGAAATCATTATCTTCTTAAATCATTTATTTAATCGCTACTAATATAAGTGAAGTAGAAATTGGTATGAAAAAACAACACATGTACTTCATACTATTCAACAATTTACTATTTTAATGACATGTTTGTAGCCATTTTGTTGTAGCAAAGAAAGATTTTCCCGATCCCCTTTTCTATGTACAAAGATGTGTTGGATATATGACAGCTAAGATTTTCGTGTTTTGTCATTTAAATGAAATTAAGTGATTCTGATACTATGAGTTTGTTATTATCCCATGTCATGTAGATCCCGACATAGTGATTTCGTTGATCATGTTGTCATTACAATTATAGTTATTCTACCTATGCTTGTTATATGGCACTTGTATTTTTTGCATTCTGTACAGTTCATGCCACATATATTTTTATGATAATAAAAAATAAAATTGACAAAAATTTTAAAATATCTTATGCAATATTTTATAAATAATAAGGAATTTCTAATACAATGGCCATTTTATATGCTGACGTTTAGCTGTTATTAGTGTATATTTTAAAAATAATCATAATATGGAAGTATAGCACTCACCTCGCCATCATTGGAAAATATTTTTAATTCGTACGTCTCATTCATTGAAACAACTCCTTTAATGTTTTCATCTTCTATTAACTGAAATGCATAGTTTCATTTATGTATAATCATTGTATGTTTAAATAATATTTATCTTGACATTACATATGTGTTTAGAATATTATTTAAATATCCCAAAAATGGGTTAATTTGTATTATGTCTTATATGTTTTGGTATATGACCAACTTTATAAAGTGGGAATGCAAGTTTCGCTTCAAATAACTGAGAAACCTTACTTGTTTGGTCATTCCTTGAAAGGGCAGAGCTCCTAGGATCACTGTATCGTCCATCCTGTCGTACCATCGTCTGCTGGTCACCTTTTCCATCAGCACATTATACAACAGAGTCGGATAGAAGGTCACTCTCGCAAACATAGCGGTACCCTGCCGGAGAACAGTTATATTAAGACAAGCGAGAAGCGAGCAAGGCACATCGCGTTTTTCAACAAATATCGTAATGGGCATCCTACCATGGTGAAAGCCTGTCGTGGTGGGGATAAATTTAAAATTCAGTCCTCGTATGCAGTATCTGTATGGTAACTCGATTGTTATGACAGATGATAATACGTCAAAATATATGTCAGCATGTTTTTGACGTTCAGAAACGGTGTAAGCGAAGACAGAGGACGATAGCCTAATTGGTAGAGTTACTTGAATAGGATATTCCGAAGGTTTCAAATTACAATTCTGATAATGTCGATGAATTGTACATTATGTATGTGAATTTTTAATAAAGTTTTAACGCTACATTGCATTAACGTTAAAATATAATTTTACTAACCTTAATAATTGAAAATAGGACTGATCGAAAGGTAATTGTAGACAAATTGTCCAATTATAAAAATTAATTATGATCTACGTATTAGAGTCTCGAATATTAGTCTTGGTAGCACTTCTGAGCGCTTTTTCGTTTACCTAATATAGAATAATGAAGAAAATTGAGACAAAGTAGTCACACAATAAACAATTTAACTTTATTAATATCTAAATTGTTTTAAACATTATTTTCATTATAATATATACTTACGCTTTTAACTGATGCAGCAGAAATGTAAATGAATTGTGACAGAAATTTTAATTTTTAAAAAGTAAAAAATGCTACTTTAAATATTAATTAAGATGAAATTGACGTCTCTTCGTGATCACGGTTACTGAAAAGTAATCGAGCCATCCGATAAAGTGTAGACTAATAAAGTCAACACGGAAATCTTTAAAATATAATTTCATTTTTTACATTATATCTTTTGTATAGTTCGATATCCAATGATGTTTAGGAATATACTTGCAAGCAAAAGTATTTAGCTGTTATTGATGTTCAGAAATATTCATAATTTAAGCATGAATAGATAAAACTTTAAGTTTACTTAAAAGAAATCGTTTTTAATAAATTCATATTCCTGTGACAACATCAGAAAATTAATTTAATAACATTATATATATACATAATTTAATTACCGTTGACAAATAAAGTTAGTGAATGTTGTGTAGAATATTCTTTATTAAAATCAAAATTTAGATAAATTTTTCGGATTTGGTTTTTGGTTTTTAATATAATTTTAATCAATCTTTGCTATCTCTATGTAACTAGACAGATTTTTTCCTAAGTGTATTGAAAAGTCAAATTGTCTTATAATATATATTTACATTATTTTTCTGTCAACACCTGTCAGTCTTTTTGGGGTTTAAGGTAAAGGTATTCTATTATTATTCATTTCAATATCAAAATTCGTCATGAAATACAAAAAATTTGAACGATCTCAATGTTTATCTGGATAAATCAAGAAGATTTTATAATCAAATAGTAAGTATCAGTAAATTGTTTCTATTACTATTAAAGTGATAAATTATTTTATCAACTGCAATAAATTGTAATTAGTTGAGTACCTACAAACGATCTAGTATGACTGTTATTTCTTACGTAATTTTTTTCAAAAACAAATGGTTTTAATTCATAGCAAATGTTTATAATTTTATTATCTATATTTTCATAAATGTCTGGTAATTTTATGAAACATTAATATTTCAGAGCAAAAGTATCCGACGAGAATTTTGCTAAAATAATATTGCAGGGGAATCTGACGAACTCGTTCTATAAAAAATCCTTTCATAAAAGTCTTATTTGTAAATAAAGATACCATTCGTAATAGGTATATTTTATAGGTAATATTGCGCTTCACGTATCGTAAGAATGAGTAGTAAAATAATGAAATCTAAAAGTTGAGTTGTAAAAATTTCATGGTTGCTTTTATGTCCTATATTTTGGAAATTCGAAAGAAAAATTACCTTTGTGAGTATTTAGCTTCTTTTAATGAAACGTATTGAAAAAACATTAAAATCAGTTGATATTTAATGAAGGTGCTTAACAGCAAACGGAACACTATCATAATAATAATATAACGAGGAAAAAAGCAGATACAATATAACTTAATATTGGCCTAGTTAATAGTACGTCTCGTTTCACCTTGGAAAGCGTCAAAATATTTTTATATAAGCCATTAAAAGAATATCTCATAATTTTAATATGATCTGATTAATTATTCAAATATTTGAACAATTTTTATTCGTGTTATCGTATAGATGATCAAAAATTTTTAACTCTTTTACTAACTTCACCTTTTGAGTATCGGTTATTATTAATACACTGGCCATGGCGGGCTGGTTACAAAAATTGAATGAGATATCATCGTTATGATGTATCGACGCCATTTGTAACGCGACGGGGAGCGCGCCGGAGCGGGAATTCGAAATTAAATTAAACCGCGGAAAAAACAACGCGTCGGTAGACCTCTATTCAAATTCGTCAGATTCGATCTGCGCTAATTTGTCTATGACTACCGAGTTCTGTGTTATTTATTACAAAACAATGTGAAGTTTTTGTATTTTTAAAGTTTTTTTTTTAATCTTCAATTAAACATATATCGTGCATGTATCCAGTTTTCGGCCGTTGGAATGATGCTAATGCTAATACTACGGTTATATATTTAATAAATAGTAACATTACACGAGCGTATTGTAAGCCGAGCATATCAAATCTAATTCTTAGTTCATTATTAATATATATTTTATAACGATTGGATGTGCTCGATAAAGAAATAACTTTTAATACGAACATAATTTACGGTAAACCTATCTTTTTTTTTTTTAATTCCCAACAACAATAGTGATCGATATAGAATTCCGACACAAAACGCATTAAGCCAAGATACGTTATCTCATCTGTCATCATTAATGCCACAGCATCCTAATAAGTTTGCTACAATAAATAAAAGAGAAAATATCAAAGAGTTGCGGCCCGTTTAATGGTTGTAATTGTGGCTAAATGAAATATGGCGTCCGAGGATACGGACCCTGTCGTGGGTGTCTCACCGGTTTAATATCGACGTTTACACGCTATAAATATATTAAATCATTATCTTAATGCGCGACTTCATATCATTTACATAAGACTCGGAGTCACGCTGAAGCTTGTACCTGCGGGTAGTTTAAAACATTCGCACCGGACGGAGCCAGTGGAGGCAGCCGACGGTCACATAAATAGTAATCGGTAGAGGGAATGAGCTACTTCTTTATGTGACTACTGTTTAACATCAGACGCTTATTTGTGTCCGAAAAGCGTTTGGAAGACTGAGAGACCTGATGTATGGCGAGCTTTATATTCAAATCCATTCCTATTCAAGCCCGGCCGCTGTCTCCGCCGCTGACAGTCCCATGGCTCTCAAAAAAGGAATATTTCGTGTATGATATCATTGAAATTTTTGCTTTTTCGAGCGGCGATAGGCATCTGGCTTCTGGGGAACGAGTGCTTTTGTTTTATTACAGTTCGATTGTGTCTACAGGTGATATAGCTCCCAGATGGAGAGATTTGACGTGCGGGACTGATAAAGTTAGTGTTCTGCTGGACGTTAACGAGCTGGTGAGTAATGAGACTCGCCATTGTGGTCTGAACAATGGTTGCGTCCGTTCAGCCATTGTTATTATTGAAAATGATCGCCTCTTTTTACTTGCTGTTCAAACGTTAATCCGCGCTTTTACCAATATGACATTATTATTGAAATTCAATTAATATCAATGCTGGCCGCCGATCTATATTACATAGTTTATTTTCTTTCACATAATATAAATTAATCCAAAAGCCCGCATCAACCCACTAATATACAAACAGTATAATATCGGCTACACAGTATACAGTGTCTAATATAATTAAATATGCCGCGAATACCATCCCAAAGTTGATGCAAATCCGTTGAGATGCCTCTCATCTGCATACAATGCTGCAACGCTCCAGTTTGTAATTTACTGCCGATGTCGTCCACAGATAGTCGATGCATGCCTAATTTAAAAACTTTAGTATATTTTTATCAGGCAACACTAACCTTGACCTTGGCTGTTATTGTTCGATTCTCTCTAATGACTATTCGCCTTTATGTTAAGGTGATGGTGAGTTGTTTCAATGCGGTGGGATGCGTTTGGTATAAGTCTTTCATTATATAAAAATACCGAAAAATATTAAATATAAATCTATGGACATTACTAATCGTTGGAACCCTCTAGAATCGCCTCTAAAGTCGCCTTAGTATTTGTTGAAAAATTTACAACGTTTTAGATGAGTATTCTTAGTGCGTTGTATCACGAAACTAAATACGGTAGGTTCGTAAGTTTTCAACTAAAATGATTTAAAGAAGTCTCGACTTCAATTATTGTTGAACGATGAAACATTCGGTGTTTAGTTGGGCATATGGAACTTGTTTTAAGAGTTCAGTGTTACTTCAAATCTGTAGCTACTTGTTTGTGTTAATTAAACTCAATGTTCACGTCCCTTATATAATAAATACTATATTTGCTATATTACAGACAATATTTTTTAAGATTTAAAATTTTTTTTTTTACATAAAAATGTATCCCTAACCTATAAGAATTCTAATAATACATACTTCGAAGGAACAACTTATTGTGAGTATTATTTAAAAAAGCATTAAACAAAGTAAAAAGGTAATTTTTTTTCTAGCCAATAACACAAGTCCATTAAGGCACAGGTCAAGGGTGAAGGTCGAAATGTATAAATAATAAAAGATTTTTATTACTTTTCAATTAACATTACACACAAATCAAATAAACAGTGACAGTTTTATATTTGCAGAATGTAAATAATACTGCAGATGTTCTTATTATGAAATGTGTAAAATAATAATGTAATGCCATCTGAAATGGTATAAAAACATCTGCCGTGTCTATGGCTAATTAATGATTCGTGTGTTTGACATTCAGCAAGTAGGTAGCTATGTTAAAAAAACTTTACCATGGCATGATACTTTCTTTTTCTTGGACGCGAGAATTTTTAAATATAGAAATTATAAACTATTATATAAAAATATCAATTTTTTTTATTTCAAAGTATAACGCTGTCATTGGTTTTTTGGGAGAAACTTTGAAGCTATGACAACGGCCTGAAAAAAATACTGATGATTTGATACCTCTTTTTTATTATACTTTATTAAAACTATTGTCACTGTCATATAAATGACTATTATAAAATTCATGTAGAAAATAATAATGTCATTATTGTTTAGATACATAATGAAAGTAAAAAATAGTAGAGTTGCTTATTATAATTTAATTTCTATAAAATGGCTGTATGTATGAAACATCGTTCTCAAATTGATTAAAAAAATATATAAATAACTACGATCATTGTTCTGTCATAAACTCGTCACACATAAATATGTATTTTTTATTGTTATAAGAACGACCAAAAGCATGTGAGTTCTAGCTATTAATTTACGTTTCACCCTATTTCAGCCATGTTAAGGTAGAATAATGTTATTACCGGAGAAGTAAATAAATGGTGTGGGCGTTCTCTGTGAGCACTGAGCTGGTATAAACAAAGCGACTTTTTATCGGTCCTTGACCACCAATTACGGTGTACGGAACGCCCTCCCTGACAAATTGTGTTTCGCGCCCTTTGTACAACATGGCCGCTCACAATTATTAAAATAATTGGATTTTGCAAAATTATACCATAATTTTAATGTTATAAGTAATGCATTTTATATCTCCATGTAACTTTTTATTTGAATATGTACTAAATTAATTAAATTTAGTGTCATTTTAATGATATATAAATATAAATTATCGTGAGTGTTAATTGCGTGAATTGAAAAATAAAATAAAAAATGTCGTCATTCACATCGCAGGTGCCGGCAAGCTGCGAATGTCGGTAAAAAGGAGGTCTTAACCAAACAGTCTGTAGTCTCAACTATAAAAATATTGCAAGAATTTAATATAATTTCATCGAGACGAATTAAGTACAATCCTTATAAATATATCACTGAAGCAATTAATATCGAACGAACTAATAAAGATCAAAAACTTTTTGTATCCTAAGATTTATTAACACAGAAAACTAATTAATATTTTTATTGCTCCGATTGGTGCTTAAACATTTTACGAGACATTAAAAAAATATACATATTATTTTAAATAAACGAGGAAATGTTATTAAAAAGAGGTGACGGACCAACCGAGCGTGTTTAATTTTTACGATAACTGTTGCTTTTATTACAGTTTAATGATTTAACAGCTGTGGGATAGTTCATTGTAATAAAAATACCATAATGATATTTATACCTCAAGTTATTATTAGGTATTAAAGGTATTATCGCCAAGGTCGTATAGTGTGCCGCGCGTGGGAAAGTAACGAACGGTATCACATTATTTATAGCGAGATTAATTTAAATAATCGTTAAAACCGTACGCAAATTACGTATATTATTCACTGTCCGCTCGATAGATTAGCTCAAACAAAACACTAACAGTTACGGGAATTCAATTCAAATGCGCCGCCATTGTTGTCTGCTGCTGTTTATTTGGCTGATTTTTATTATCTGTGACGTACGACGGAATGTTAATGTCAATTAATTCAACTCACCAACTCTATTAAGTTTTGACGATACGTCACTGTGACAGTCAATCACGCTGTCACAATACATCAGCGACGCCATTGTCCTTGTCAAATTTTTTAAGCTTCCGATTATGTTCATTGACAGTTGTGTTTGACAGTTTGACTAATGCTCGCCTATGGCGGAATGTTTGGCATTCGAAGTTTGAATTGAGGCGCGAAAATAAATGAGCACGTCTTCGGATAGTATTAATGATGGAGGTTAGATTTTTTATTGCATATTGATGTTTTTAGATCAAAGGTGCTGTCGTTTAGAAAATTAATAAGCTGTTATTAATATTATAGTGATCGTAATCATTTTTATAATGTTGCATTTTTAAAATAAACTGTTTTACTCACGTACAATTTATGTACTGTTAGATAATGATGATATTACGTTAGTTTTGAGACTATCAACTATCTTTATGGCTTGTACCGAGAATTAAAAATCATTCCAAAATTATCTGGCATCGAGTTATGTGAGATAAATACGTTCAAATTGAGTCATCCCGAATCGACAGTCAAGAATGTCGAATGTTTAATGTGAAGTCATACTCGAAAAACGACACATCTATTAAAAAGTGGTAAGGTATATTCTTGCTTGGACGATTTTTATGAAAGCTTATGTAGTGGGTAGTTCGATCGGTCGCTTCGATTAAGTCCGAGATGCTTTATCTTTGAAATATCCAAAGAAGTTGGAATGTCAACCGCCTTATGTTCTGTGGTTTGTTTGTTAATATAAAGATAATTCTAGACAGGGTTCTGTTTTGAGTTGCGTTCGACGATATGAAAAATGACGTTGGCATAGAATTAGAAACATTCGTCAGTATTCAATAATAATAATAGTAGGAGAAAAAAAAAATGAACTAATTTCCTTGCTAACTTTCTTAATGTGGGTATAATTAAAAATATGACTAAGTCAAATCCTTTTAAGAAAAATATTTTATTAATTCTGTTGATAAATATACAAGCAGGAGATAAAAGAATCGAATGCAGAACGATTTACAAAGCTGTTTGGACATAACTCACTATGTCAATGGGGGGCGGTGATTAGGGAGGAAGGCAATTAGTGTTGCACGCTACCTTTAACAATATCGATGCATTAACTTCTACTACCGACGTTTCAGGTTATTTACTAAATCTACCACTATATAATGTACATTCGACGTTTTGTCATGACATGACAATTTGTCCAAAGAGGTTCCGATCCATGAAGTCCGTTTAATCACATTATAATTGAAGCGTAATTAAAACTGGAATTGCTTTTCATTTGCTATGAAAATGTTTTAACGTCAGCACAAAGGCGATGTACGCTTAGACCTAAATCTCAATGGGGGTAATTATGGGGAGGGGGGTAATTGAGGGGGGGGGGCGACACGCGATGTGATAGATGACGGTGAAATGCTGTTTGCATAACGGACTTTATAGAAAGTTCAGATTAAGGAAATATATACAAAAGTGCATTTTAATTGTATGGATTATGTATTATGATTGCTTGTTTTTATGTCTCTAAGCTTAGTACGTGTTTGTATTTGAGCTTTGACAGTTTGTGGTTAGAAGCTATCCGTATGTATTGTGACGATGCGAACTAGTGCTAAGCATACCGTACTCTTAGTCTGAGTGTTGACTTAATTATTTTCATTTAATAATAAACCAATGATATGGTGGTTAGAGAACTTAGTCGTCGGATCTGTCCGTGTAACGTAAACAATGAAAACTAATACTAAAGAGTGGTATATTTCCCATTTTATATTGATAAATCTTCGCACATTTTCATAAGTAGATTTGTCACATATGAACAAAGAATTACTATAAGTATAATAGTAATATTCGTTCGGAAATTTCTAAAGTCTACTTGATAATTTCACAATATATCGCGTGATATAATATTTTACGTTCAGTGTTAGTTAAATTGGCGTATTTAGAGTGTAAATGGTTTCTATTAACTATTATATTGTTTGTGTATGAACACTACATGTCCCATTAATATTATTGAGAACTAACCAATGTTTAGTTTTCCTTGTCCGTGTGTTTGACACTAGTTGTCCGTTGTGTTGAAATAGCGGCGATATCTTGCACCAATTTATACACATAATAGCTATATAATTTATTCATGATGTAATATTACGTAAAAAAAATTCATATTATATGGATGATCAGTTTCTGAACGTTTATTTAATTGTCATAGCAATCGGATAAAGTTATGAAAGTTAAAAAAAAAATAGTTTTATCTTAATAGACAAATACGTGTCACGAAAGGCAATATATTTTATTTTTATTACACATCACTTCCTGTCGTATTTAATAACAGATATAATTAACGAGTGACGTAATTGTATTAGCGGGTAATTCGTAAATTCGATGTTTCTCCACGATCCGCCATGTTTATTGACGGTGAGCGCGAAATTATCCAGATTTTGCGCTGCCTTTGTTTACACATTACAGAAATACATTTACCACAAGCGTTGTTATTGTATTATATTATGGTATTAATTTTATTTTTTAATTAATTATTTGAGCAACAGCTTAAGAGCGTTGAGCTGAGCTAATTTTTTATTGAATATTATTTCATTGCTAATCAAATTATTTTTCATTTATAATTTGACGATCTAACGGCTTGGCTTGGTATTGATAAACGGTAGCTTGTAGGTTTGTTTGTGATTCTGCAGCGTATTCAGAGAATGAAAACTGAAAGGCATAGATGTTAGCTTCCTTTGGATTTTACCATAAACACCATAGAACGCTTTGATTAAATGTTTACACAGTACACTACACATACAGAAGTTTGGCTTATAAATTTTCTAAAAGGCGAAAGTGTTGTTTGATAAATTTATATTTAATGTATAATGCTTAAATCATTTCATTATAACATTTTACATAACAATACAGACTAAAAATATTGTAATAATCCATAGTTAAGTTTATAGATAGTTTCTCAGTTGTCATTTATGGCGTCATGTAAATACATGATAAACATGACAATGGCCAGCACAATAAAATATTTACATCCAACATTATAAAGAAAGCCTAACAATTACAATAAAATAGCAAACTCGTAAATATAATGTATCAGGTGATATTTATGATGCGATTAAATTCGAATGCGCGGGGTCACTGCGTTATTTATGTTATAGAAAAAAGTATGTATAATGACCCCTTAAAGCCTTTTGAACTTTATGTTGTTTTTTTTTTTCGAAAAGCCGGCATTAATCCGTCGGCATGAACCTGGGACCTGCCGGGCCTCGGCGGGGGGCTGGCAGGTGCGTATGCGCATCTCGGTGGGACTACGGAGAAAAAGACACAAAAAAATACTGACACAATATCATGTCTTCAGTGTATGGTTCTGTAGGTTTTCTTTCATTAACATATTCAGAATATTCGATACTAATATTGTAATTAAAGCACTTATTTATAACAGTATATAATGTTAGGTTTTTCATATTAATATACAGAACTAACATGACGATATTATATTATCTATAAATGTTTTTTGACCAAAAAGTATTTATTACGAGCCAGCGGTACCCGACACATGGATCCTCGTCTACGGATCGGGGCAGAACCAATCGCTCAGATATAATGTCGGATTATTTCTTATTTTGGAGTATTTCGCTTCATCAGATGACGTCACTTCACACGAGGATTATTGTATTGAATGTAATGATGACTTATTGCTTTACAGTTACGAACCTATTTACCGGCGTTTGGTTTTTAAATAATTCGTGTGAAAGACTTACGACTGCAATGGAGACGGCTATCATTTTTCACTATTAACGAATTTTTTATAATGCTTTACGTCGTTTGTACTAAAATAACACGATACGATGATTAACAGCAAAATAATCTGAGACTATTATAAATTAAAAACCGATTTAGTTGGAAGAAATTTGTCATGTCATGTCAATTTGATGTTTTTAAGTGAAAGACGATTTTTTTTTAAAATTCCTAATAGCTTATGTTCTTATGTCAACATCCATAAAATGGGTGATAATATCACGGTTTTACTGTATTAACAAGAATGTATAAGTAATTTAATGCTCGCTAAGAAGAAATATACAAAAAAAAAAATGTACGATGTCAATCCTGAATTTTATTGCAACACCAATAAACTCATAAAGAGATTTCCTTAAAACCTGAGATATAATAAAAAACGCGATATTCCTCGTCGTAAAAGGAGGAAATCAAACGGCTGTAATTCGCGCAGCGGGCGTCCGCCCTTGTGAGCCGTCTTGGTTGTATGGGATCGTTCCGTTGATTATGCGTTGCATTAAAAAATATTTAAAATATTGCATCTGTCATTTGGAAGTGTCACTGCGGTTGACTATAGTGAAGTAGGTATTGCACATACAGCCGAAGTAATCTAACTAATATCTTATAAGAGACTTTACATTATAATTAATAAATTTTTGGGTAATGTTCCTACTATTTAAATAACATCTATGTATATATATAATGCAATACAGGTAAACTGAACATTTATTTAGGTCTCCTATCTATCTTTGGTCTCCCTGAGGATTCCAGAATTAATAAAAATCTAGCTTGTTTGAGATCTGAGCGACGTATATATTTTTTTATAAACAAACATAGTTTTCTTTTCTGTCTCTTTTCATCAAACAAATTGTCCAATAAATTTTAGGTGTAGTTACCACATTTCTTAATAAACTATTAGTATATATATATACATATATTAATTATGTGAATTTTTTCAGATATTTAGCCTAAAAAATTTCATAAATTCTATGTAATTAATTTATAAATATTATATATATGTTAACCAGATTATACTTTTTAATCTACAATAGTATGTTCACCTTCAAGATCAAAGTCGTACATTGAAAAAAAAAAGCAAAAATAATTAATTAAAATTATAGAAACCGGAGGCTAATAATAGCGCAATGATACAAATGGGTTCAACGACATTTGGATCCCTGACCGCGGCGAAAGTGAACGTTAGCTAGACATCATATCAGAGAACCTAGGGCTTGAAAGTTGTTGCGGGTGAAAGTAGTGGCAATAAAAACGATACGCTTTATAATAACATGTATATTAAACAACAACTACACAATAATCAACAACGACAACAGGCAGAACATTATAGTGCACGCAATAAATATCACAATTATAAAAAGAAATACAAAACAACATCTATATTTACAATAAGACGGATAGAACTGGTTTGTACCAGTTTAAACTCGTCCGGACTAGTCATGTCCGGATTAAACCGAGGACGGTTTTGGCTTAGTGCTTGTGGCCGCCCTTGTGGTGGTAGATGTGTTTGTATACGGGAACGTGGACCGGGTAGGGCTTAGGGATTGGCACTTCAACTTTCTTCTCGACCTCGACGGGGTAGGGCTTCTCGACTTCATAGGGAACGGGTTTCTCTACCGTGTAGGGCACCGGCTTTTCTACTATCTGTGGGACGACCTGAAGCAAGAATGACCCCAATTAGTGGATAGTAAAACTTTTTTTCTTGTTATATCGGCAGAATCGATTTGAACCAGTCGCTGTTATAAAACGCGCGCTCTACTAACCGTGTCGTTTGCTTTCATCTTAACATAACAAAAACAGTTCAAACACCGAGTACGCCATAAAAACACAATGGCTCTGACATAATCAAATCTCACGATCACGTTTTGCAGTTCTTTAACTGTAGAAAACTTAGTAATTTCTAAACGTCATAACGATTTGTTCTGAAGTTTATTTGATCACATTATAGTGCGACTCTCATTGTGAGATAACCTCACATCTTTTATAACACAACAGCAATTTGTATGTTTCATATATTTCTATTTAAGTATTCTGTAAATCTTAAAATGTTTTTATTCTGCCAAGTTTGATAACATTTTAAAAATTTCAACCTTTCCACTTTCATTGTTTAAAGCTTTTTAATTTGATGTACCTAATTGTGACAAACGAATTGTTATCTTCGCGATACGAAGAATCTGCCGTTTCTGACGTGACTTCAAAATTATACTATATTTTTGTCAATGACTTGAACATAATGAGATCTAAAACTTTCGTAAGTTTTAATCATTTAAATGAAACTAATATTTTTCGATTATACAACGCGTGTTTTATTTTTGTAAACAAGTACATACTCCCGACGTTTCGGTTACTTTTCAGCAACAGGCACGGGCAGACGAGATGTGAATCTGTAGTATGTAGTTTTTTACAAAAATAAAACGCGCGTAGTTTATCCGAAAAATATTAGTTTATGTCATTGAAGCAGTTATGATGTGGACATATATGATCTCTTGTCTGCTCACCTTGTAGACAGGTACATGTATCGGTTGTTCCACAGTCACGTGGACGGGGTAGGGCTGCGGAATCGGCACCTTTACGTACTGTGGAACAGACACGGCGATAGGATGAGGGACGGGCACTCCGATTTTCTTGACAACCGTCACGTGGTAAGGCTTCGTGTGTTCCGTATGTGAGTGACCTTCTGGCTCCCATTCGTCGGAGGGTCTGGCGCTGGAGTATGTCAGGAAGAGAAGGATGGCGGCTGTTCTCTGAAACATTAGTTGAATATATATATATTGGTGACACGTTTGAAGTTATTGTGTAGAATTCATAATAGTTCATTATCTATCATATTAAACTAGACGCTTTAGTCTAGACTCTAGATGTTTAACAATGTACCCACCGTCAGTAGAATAGCGGTAGATACAATTAAAATTGAATCGCGTAAGTGCTGACGGTAAATCCTTTCACTGTCGCACCCATCACCATTATATAAGTTAATCTTCAATTAAATGACTCATAAAAATATACGGAAATACAAAAAAATACATTACAAACACTCAGAAATATGTAAATGTAACGTAATCTTGAATATTTTTAAGTTTAATATTATGAATAGGTAGGAATTACAGCGTCAGGTTGGCAAAATGATTGGAAGTAATGACTTACGAAAGCGATCATGTTGATAGATGAGTTCTGGAGGCTTCGTGGTGTTGAATGATGCTGGTCGAGACCCCACGAGCGTTTTATACTTGGTGAAAAGTTACTAAAGCCTTTCCATTCAGTGATAGGTTCCCTACACCCAGTTGAAACAGTAACAATGTTTTTATATCTCGATCGCTTTGTGTCACATACATCGACTCTTTTCTATCCAACGATATTAACTATGCAGGATACTTTCATACTTCACCAGCAATGTATGACGCGTGTATGTAAGTTTCTATCGTATACGGTAACTCGGTGCGAGATCTGATACGATTCTGTTACGAGCAATGCTTTTATTTTCAAATTTTACATATATTTTTATTTCTATTTCACAGTTATGACATAGAAAGTATGTGTTGGAAAAAATACAGGTCTGTATACACATAGTAATATGAACATATATATGCATATTACAACGTCCTGGGAACGGATAAAAAGCGTTAAGCATGAACCATGTTTAATGTTAGCAAGTTTAAACAATTCATTTATTAAGGTTAGTTATGTAATAAATAAAAAATAAACATTTGGTTGAACTCGGTTTACGAATTGTTTTCAATTCGTCGAGAGCTTGGGTGTTTAGAGATGTGTATGTACGCCTGTGTATGCGCGGAACTCTCTACCGGGATCTGTTACGTCATTAATGACATCCGGGATGTTTAAGTATTTTTTGTTCGTACATCAAGTGAGGTTTAAGAGTTATGTTATGTAAAAACTCATTATGTACATTCTTATAGTTCTTTTATTTTCATGTGATTATTTTTTTTTACATATTTCTATTAAATATATAATTGGTCTGTTGTTTTAGACATTGTAAAATATTAAGAATATATCTTTTTAATTGAGAACGTTTTATTGAGGATGTCATCACTTATCCTAATGTCATTATTGTCCTTTAAGAATAACTTAAAATCACACAAACATTATTTTAAAATCTGTTGATATTTTTACATCATCGTTGTATTGTGTAGGGGTTTACTATTCATGCTCTGGTTTTATAGATAAATACAGATCAAACATACATATATTGATGCTATAGAATTGATATGAAACTTTGTTGTATTAATAAAAAAATAACTCCTTACTACAAAATCGAACAAAATACAGACTAGTATTTCAGTACAATGTCAACGTTGACTGTATTATTTGTCATTTGTCATTTAACTTATAAGTATAACAATTAACTTTATACTGTAAGTGTCAATCGTCACTATACGCGCAGTCTCTAGTCTTTGATTCAGAGACGAAATCTTCTAATCATTCAATGTATTGGCCATGCGGCTGCCGGGTCCATCGTTGCAGGGAGAGGAGCTTCAACAGCGCCTGAGACTTGCGACCCAGGTGTTGGTTAAAGGGTCCTATCTAACTTGCGTTAAACGCTCAGCTCCACCGTCCAAGCTCCTCTTTCTACCTGTTATAATGTGCCAAGATTTATTATGAAAAACGCAAAACGTTCCGCACGTAGTGGAACGATTGAAACTAGTGTTAAGCTTACTCATTACTGATCAACTTGAGTAATTTGTAACAGGGAAACAAAATATTTAATCAAATTGAAATTCCTAGCTTCCCGGAAGTCGGTTAAGAATTACTAGCACTGTTTTGGGCCTTTAAAGTTTTAAAGTTTAACTAACGGCTTATTGTGAATATAAAAGAATTGTTTTATTATTTTCTTTGACATTTTTTATTTTATCTATAAACTAGATCGTAACAAATTTGTAAATAGATTATATTTAAAACACGCCAAGTCATTAGATCGAAGTCAACTGACGTAACTCTACTGGTGTATGGTCAATGCCTTGAGAGATAGCGTTTTATGTCAATAAAATAGCATCTTATTCATTAATTATTTATACAAAAAAGCCACTACAAGTGTATTTAATTAAAAATTATCGATATATATAAATAAATATATATTGTAATTAATACTTACTTTGTTAACTGTTCGAGAAATTATTTCATTGTTATCATAAGTATGTATAATTTTTTTTTATTTAAATAAATAAATAAATTCAAAATTATAACTTATTTCAATATAACTTAAACGATAATATATTATAATTAATATAAACTCTCTTCTGCTATACTTCAGACCACGCCGACTGTCAAATCAGTAATGGCGGTTTTGTGCCCCTATATAACAATACATAACAATATATTATAGGAAGAACCTTTTACTTTACACGCCATAATCACTTTCATTTTCATTTAATTATTCCAACATACATGTATTGAGGAAAT
Source organism: Danaus plexippus (assembly GCF_018135715.1). NCBI lineage: Eukaryota > Metazoa > Arthropoda > Insecta > Lepidoptera > Nymphalidae > Danaus > Danaus plexippus. The sequence goes on from NW_026869853.1 coordinate 4,654,456, forward strand.
AATGCAAAATGACTTCTATACAATATTTTTTTTAGTACTATTTGGGATTGTTTGAAAGATGTCGAGTGGCCAAACCTTTTTTTAAAACCTTCGTCGTGTCACAATTAAGGATTCACGAATAAAAGATGCTATTGGTAACTGGGTGCTAGTGGTATTTGCGTCTAGACTCTAGAGAAAACTTGTACAAGTTGGTTATAAATCGTAAAAATAATTTTATTTAATAAAAAATAATTATTTAATAGCAATTCACATTTTTTCAGAACAACGCCATCTATTGACTGATTTTAGATTCAGTTTTCTATTACAAAGTACGAGGAAAACCATGTTAGTATATTATTAAAGGACTTACATAAGATCACATTCTACATGACCATTGTGACCATTATATATATATGTATATATATATATATAGATATGTGTGTGTGTGAATTATAGAAATATATAAAAAAACTCGTAAGCGGTAAACTAAGCGATTTTAAAATTTTTTACAGGGAAGGCTCACTAGATAAATAAATACATTGAGTTGACATTGAAACAACCTTTAACCTATTTATTTCATTATACACACACACACACACAGACATATATAAATCAGTTATTGTACATATTCACGACGGATACCTACAAGCTTTTTTTCATATCCATTCTGTTTGCGCATTGATCTGGTAGGTATTCACTGTTCGGATGCACACTACACGTATATTATTATAATTTATCTGAATACCGTCATTTGATGTATAAAATCTGTCCCTCCATTCTGCCTCTGAGATACTTTTCCGAATTTCCCAAAGACTGAAAAAACAGTCGCAATGAAAAAAATACAACTCATTGAAAAAAAAAAAAATTGTTTTTGAGCTTCTCGATGGACGACATTGTGACATTATATTGATGTATATTATTTATAAAATGGCATAAACATTAAAAACTTGTCATTCATAACGTTTTTTACGTCGACCTCGATGAAGCTGGGGGATGGAGACTTATGACACAGACGGTCCCGGGTTTTTTTAAAAGTTAGTATAAGCATAATCACAGTACATATGTATTACATAGATGGTAGAGCTTAGCTGTGGTCAGCCACTACAGCTCGAACATGGGCTGGCTCGACCGGGGAAGTGCAACCCTCTCACAGAACATCAGCCTGAAGCAGTCTTTGATGGCTGCCCACCCTTTCCCCACCCTCTTCCACAACACATCCGCAACTTCCTTATGTTGCAGCAGCAGTCCATGGGCGACAGGAGCTACCTTCCATCAAGTAGGCCAACTCCTCGTCTCCCGCCTTTGATATAAAAACCCATGAAACATTTTCATTTTTCATTCACAAGAGTTTATACATTATAGTGTCGATGTAGATGTAGGAATAAGAAACTTTGAATTCGCCGTATGTACTGTGTAGTTTGACGTTGCGAACTCGTCCTAAGCACACACATTAATCTTTCTTATGTTATATTTCATCCGCCGAATCCCGAACCTCCACTTATCATTTAGATATCAACTCAACGAACACATGTCATTATACCAGTACGTGTTTTGACTTAATTTAAAAACAAACAAATTCAAATTGATAACGTTTCCGGTCGGACACCTCCCTAATTTGCATTCAGTTTTAATTCAATTAAATTAACATAAACACGTTAAACAAATAGCGGGCAACTAATCAATTAATATATAAAGCTTTTTTTGTTTATGCCTCGTTTAACTGAACCATTGTTTGTTAATTATTTTCCTAGTGATACCTATTTCGTATATACTGGAACTATATAAAATAATAATATCAAAAATACCTATGTTGAATTATTCGATATTAATAATCAGTTCTTTATTTAGTTTTCATTTATAACGTTAAAATAAAACAAAGCTATAAATATAATTTAATTGAATTTAATTAGGTACCATAGTCACAATGATTACCATTTTTTTTTGTTTTCAGAGACATTTTTTTTTATGGCTGTCGTTGTTTTCATTCATTGTATTAAAAAATATCTTTTTTTTATAATTTTACGTAATAATTAACGTTTTAACATTCAAGGAATGAATTGTTTGTTTTTTTTATTTCAATTTCTATAGTAGAACAGAAATGTCGTTGTTTGTCATTCAGTTACAATTTACACACACATTGACATATTTTCGCGGAGTGTGTTCCTCAAAGACGCGTTCAAGATATTTCTTGTATATTAATTCTGATCAAATAACTGAAAGATTTAGTGGTTGTGTTGTTCGAATGATTATTTATGTATTTTTTGTCATTCCAGGTGATGTTAAAAAATATTCAACGAAACGTTAGAAAACTTCAAACTTTGAGGAACACGCACGCAATACTTACGCGAAAATACCTCAATGTGTGTGTAACTTTATGTCAAACAACGACACTTCTGTTCTACTATAGATATTGAAATAAAAATATTCTTGTTAAAAAAACGCCTTCATTACATTCGACAAACTCCTCCGTGTTTTATCTACACACTGCACAGTAATCAAAGTTCTAATTCCTTCAATAAACAAAAATGTCGACATTCTCAAAATATTACAAATTTTTTAATAAAAAAAAAATGGCTCTATTGTTATTCTATAAATATATTTATGTATTTCGTCCTGTCTTAAAACTGTGACTGTCAAACTATTTGTTCATTCGTTCGTTCACTTTAGGATATATTTTTTCATCTGTGAACATAGTTAACTTTTTTAATTTATTCGTACGCTAAAAAAGAATAGACTACAATAGAAGTGCCATAAATAATATTTACATAGAGAATCACTTGTAAAGGATTGTTTTGTCGATTTTCATCAATATTCAAATCCAATATAAGTGCTTTAATTTTTAAATTATAATTTTTTTATTCATCTGTTATAATAACATTTAGTTTATATTACAAAGTAAGCATAGATCTCTTTTACTATTACGGAGACCATTCGAAGCGAACGATCGACCAAAACTCACAACTAAAGTATTAAAAATGACTTATATATCATTAATATTTATTTCAATATAAACTGCATATACAAAATTTCATTGCGCTGTAAGAGCCCGCGCACACGGAGAGCGGTCAGGAGCTCTGAGTTCCGCGTTCAGCGTTCCGCGTTCCGCGTTCCGCGTTCAGCTTTCTTTAGAATATACCGAGTCTATAACAACGACGCACACAGAGGACAGTCTGACCGCGGCGGTCTTATTAAGACCTCATCCCTTCATCAATCTATCATCAATACATATTATAAAACAAAGTCCCTCGCCGCGTCTGTCTGTCTGTCTGTTCGCGATAAACGGAATATCTACTGCACCGATTATCAAACAGTTGTCACCACTCGATAGCGTGATCCTCTAGAAAGGTTTTAGTATATAATTTGTTAAGTTTTTGTATTTACTTGTGTACATTAACAATATTTGTTGAAGATGTCGGGAAAACATGAACCGTCTGAGAGCTTTTAACGAAAACGCTGCCTAAAGTCTTTGAGATATAACAAAATAATATATGGTGGAATAACGTATCTTATACAGGTCTACAGAAAAGTCCGCGGTGGCATATTTCTATACATTAAGATAAAACTTTTAAAAATTATCATTCCTAAACCGTTTATTGGAAGGCTATTTACATAAATACAGTATTAAGTCTTATCAAAATAAATTACTTAATTTTCAAGCCTACTTCAGTATCTGTAAATTACTTATTAAATCATTTAAATAAGGCGTACCGTTTGAAAATTGTCATGGTATAAGTTTAATAATTCTCAAAATTAAATAGGCTATTTTATATTTTTTGTAAAGGTCCCGTGCGAAGCCAAGGCTGGTACCTAGTATTAAATATAAACAAATAAGGACTAATAAAATACTAATATAATTGAAATATAATTGATCAGTTACTGATCTCATCCCAAAAGACATAGACTGTAGATTTTTTCATATAAATATAGATTTTAAATAACACACAACGCAAATGTTGCTTGAATGATTATATTATGTTAGTACACATAGGAATGTGGCAGCCATTTTGTTACCGCTGACAACTGTCATACTTAGTTAGGAAAACGTTATTAAAATGATTAATTATTTAATGTTGCTTCTCGTATTCCGTAAAAAATCATGTAATATTGAGATAAATTTAAACCTTTGTAGCCAAATCAATTTTATTACCGTAAGCCTTCGTTGGTTTTGTGTGAAAACTGACCCGAATATCTATAGTATTTTTTAATTGCTTTATATTTTTGTGACATATGTCATGTTTATTATTCCAAAAAGGATGAATATCGAAGATAATAATTTCTTTGCAAGGAAATAGTTTTGCACTTAAATGATATACATTTTTTTAATTTTAAAGTAAAATGTAAGAGATAAGAATTCACAAGTTGTCCGGAATGGTCCGAGACCACCCCCGCGGGCTGCAGCTTCTGTCAAAACAACGCTCGATTGTGATTTATTAGCAAGTACACCCGGCGACGACGGCACTATAAAAACGCTCCTTATTACATTACAATAAGACTGCAAATTAAACAAATAAATAATACTTCGATCCTGTACATCCGGCGACGTTATTATTGTAGGTAGATTAAAATGCACCTTATGCGAATGTCATGAGGTAGAGAATTCATTGTAAGTTTATGAAAATTTTAAGCTGTATGCACATGGTATGATTGTTATCAGCCCCTGCACGTACCGTGGTGGTGAGGAAGATGGTATGAGGTACCGTCGTTGGTGGTAGCAGTGGGGAACGTGTTCGCAAATGTTAGCGACGCCGAGTGAAATGTTCTTGTATTGTAATAAATGTTCCGTGAAGTGAAACCCAGAAGTGATAAGGTGTGGTGTACATACGTTAATTATATTATTAAAAGAATAATTAACAATTTTTCGTTATATTATAATTATGTCAACGTACAATTTAATTTATGAAACTAACTTCATCCAGCGTTTTTCATATTGTTGCTATTTATAATTTGTAGGCGCTAATATAAATCTTTGTTATTTATTTTAATTACATAATGCATTTCTTTTTGTGTTTTAATAGGAAAATAAATTTCTTCAAAATATATCTCATGGCATATTATCTCTTACGTTTTGCGGTAACATGCAGTTGAATTATCAAAAAATAGCGGTAAATAGCCATTTTTAAAGTTATAGGTTATGCGTTTGAAAACCATTTACATATATAGGTACGATTATGTCATCAATTTACCGAAAAGTAGACATGATTCGCCGTTAATAGATAGTAAATTACACGAGCTATATTTTTGTATCTGACACAAGTAAGCATGTGAAAAGTGACATTATCTTTTATACGGCGTCTACAACACCATTATTCTATAAAAGTTATATAATAAAGCACTTTTCGAGAGAAATTATGGATTTTTAAAACTTAATTCTCTTAATAATGTATTTATTGTACATATGTCGAAGTTATCTATTATATACAGGCAAACATCGAAGATAATACGAAAATAAATCTAAAAATACAGAAAGATGTTTTTAATGGCGAGAATGAGGTTTAAGACATTGTGCTTGAGTATGTTTATATCAGGGACTGATTAATATTTTTTGTGAATAAACTAGTTCGAAGCTCATTTTATTAGTATGTATTAATTCATTCGTATCATGACTGGTCATCTGTTCAGTCTAAGGACCGTGACATTTTTAAATCAATTCATAGTTCTCATTATAATTATATATGATTATATATATATATATATATATATAGTGACAGTCATTTATCTATGAACCCTCAAAATATAATAGAATTCAATAGAAGTCGTCTTGATATCGAGAATTTTGATAATATCGTCGAAGTCTTTCAATTCAATCAACATCAACTCGTCGGAAAAAGAAACGGCTTTAGTTATAAATGTACAGAAAAAAGCTGTTTTCTTTAATCGAAAGTTTTCTTCGCTTTTTCAAAGAAATGTACAGTCAAGGATTGAAATCACGCAGGTTTAAATACCTTAGCACGATGTTAAATAGTGTAACTATGTTACGGTAGTGTTGATGTTTTTCACTCAATATTTACTCGTATTCTCGATGAATTGATAAAGATTCAGTCAAAGATAGATATTGAGTCAGTTTTGATAGAAATTTAGATCATTTCTGTACCCTTAGTGATGCTACGATAAACCATAACTGTCAAATTAATCGAGCTCACATAATAATAATTACACGTGATCATTGCGGTTTCAGTTTAAAGAAAAAAATACTGACCGTTTTAACTTTGTAACTAAGAATTGTTCGTACGATAACAATCGCCATTAAAAATGTATAAAAACTGTAGGTTTTAACGTCAAGGCGTCGCACGTTTAGTGCATATAAAATTTAATAACCCGGAAACTACTTATAGTGCTTACTATGAGCTTGCATCGTCACTGCATACGGAACGTTTTAAGTTTTTTCAATCACAAATCATCATTATGCTTCTAACATAGGTTATTGTCGTAGGAACGAGGAACTCTACGTGTGGTATGATCCCAAAATTCTTGTGGTGCTCGTACTAAGGGCGAGTTATAGTATTAATATATATTATCCTTAAAGTGATTAAATTGACCGCATATTTTATTTGCAACTTTAAAGTAAAACCGATATATTTATTATTTATCTGTCTAATTTTATGGTCTTTCTTCTCATTCTTTTGACGTAAGCTGACTTTGGTTTTGTCTTGTTAGTGGATATGTTGTTTGTGTCTAGTGATATTTATATCAATTATGTTAAGTAAATTATATTGTTTATAAAAAATCAGAAGGTAGGAAACTTTTATTATATTTTGACATGACATTTTTCATCTGTGGAAGCGGAAGAACATTGCAAAATATAGGTTTCTCATGTATATTATGTAACCTTTATAATGATGTAAGTGATCTCGTCTGTCCGTGATCACGGTTGCTGCGAAGTAACCGAAACGTCGTGTCGGGAGTACGCAGTTAATATAATAACAAACGCGTAGTAGGTAAGTAAATCCGAAAAAAAATTGCTTTATTTAAATGTAATATTTATATGTTTACTTCATATATATATATTATAAGTAGTTTTTATTCTAGTATCGTAAAAATACATTTGATATTTTTTTCAGTCCATAAATAATTATTCTATCGTAAACAACTTTAACCATTTCGTCGATTTATCGCCTTCGGTATTTTAAAATTGATATAAAATCTATCCTAATCAATATAATTGAAATGTCACAAATATGAAGATATATATTTTTTCGGTTTTTATATTACTAAAGGTCACGTTCCACGAAATATAAAAATGAATATAATAGGTCACTTTAAATTGTATATTTCGACTTAAACTTTATTTCCGTATTTTCTTCTGTGACTAACATTACTTAGAATAAAAACAAATGCCCCTAAGCGTACAAACGTACATAATTTGTAAGTTTTTTACTTACGTTGAACCTGATAACTAAATCCACACTATGATTTGATTTTAATAATTAGTTGAGAAAACGTGTCTATTTATTTCCAGCGATGGATTAAAATATTCGTCATAGAGTAAATTTAACGTCGTTGGTAATTTAATTCTTATTTTGAATTTTCGCTAAAGAATGATAAATATTTTAATTAATTTTTGACATAATCCTGTTTTGTGATAAAATTTTAAGTATATTGAAAGATCCTTATAAGAATACGTTGTAAGCAAAGAAATGTTTTTATGATCTATGCAATACCTATAAAAGTTTTTAATTACGATAATCTATATATTGTTTTTATGTAGCATTTGAGATAATATAACTTCGGTTTGTATTAAAATTATATATATTTTATTTAAAAGATTCACTATTCTAATATGAAACAATAATTTTTTTAATTTTATTACCTAATGAAGCGTCAGAGTTTTTACAAAACTATTCTATCATATAAAACAGATTAAATTATACAGAAATGTAGCTACGTTTGTTTAATGTTAGGTTACATGGAAATTAACTCTCGTAAAACATGTGCATTATTGCATTTAATTTATAACCTATTACTGAATTAACTATTACTATAAATAAAGTGTTAAAATATTATTTAAACAGCGTTTGTGTAATTTAACTTTAAGATGACGTGTGAGTGAACGAATGAGCGGTTTCATCATTCGCATGTAGTATTCAGGAACATTTTTTCAATTATCATTCACATTAACTTGTCTATAGGTTCTTGTAAATGAATGAGTTATCCAGTAGATGCGGCCTTACAAGTTACAAGTCATGAACTCCTGTATCCTTAGAACGTGTTCGCATAATCACACGACATACGAAGTGTTCCCCGTTTCTAATATAACCCACGTTAAAATTTAAAACTATAATGTCTGAAGATTTATGATTAAAAAACTATTAACGCTCCGTGTGTAGTAACGATTCAAACTTGTGATTATCACACAGATATATTGACTACGTATATATTATTATATTACAAGTGACTTGTATATATAACAGGTGGTTTATTACCTTTTTAGCTTATTCTATTGTAATGGTTAGATTTTTTTTATCATATTTGCTTAAAAAAGTAGATATATATTTGTTTCTTATTTTTAAGAATATATACGTATCTTGAAAGTCGCTACGATAATTATTTTGTAAGAGTAAATAATTAAATTCGAAGTCTTAAAAATAAACGGATATTTGATCTTATTTTAATGTACAACCTCTTTTTAGACGATTATATATTGGTCTCATTAATCACAACACATAACTAGGTAGTATAGTTTTCAATAATATTTATATCAGAAATAAATTACAATAGTTATTATAAATATATATATATATATATATTTATATTTATATTTACATTATAAACAAAAAAACATTTAATGTACACCATCCTTAAATCAACAATTACAATTCAAACAAGAAGGTCGAATACAACATTAGTTATTTTTTATTATATTTTTATATTTTTGTTCATTTACGAGCACTATATTGCATTTACGTCTAAGATTGATAAAAGTTGCAATTAATTTACTCACAAATAGTAAATCGTTCTAAAATATGTACAAATTTTTACTAAAATATTAAGTTTTTTCTTTAATCATTTATAGTCTACTTTTTTTTATTAAGTATTGTCAAAAACTATAGCATATTATTATTTATCCACAAATTATGTTATGAATATTTAATCAATATTTATATTGGCTATAAGTTCGAGGTCTTATATAAAATTACTCCGATGTTAATGTATACGATGAAAGATAATTAAAAAACAATATATTCTGTTAAGTCAAATAACTATAAAATAATAAGTTGTATCTGATAATTCGCAGGCGTTGTATTCAGTAGGTATTGTACTGATAACAGTTTATTTACTTAAGCCAGCGCAGCTGTAATCATAATTAAAATAAACATTAATGTCTGAATACGAGCAAGAAGTGAAACATCTCGAGCCGTTTCTGAACGTGCAAATTGTCATATACACGTGAGATAGCATATAAACGTCGTGTGTAACTAAACATCGAAAGGACATGAGGTATTTTTTGTGTATCCCCTCGCCCCGCGACTTTTCCCTCAACCTTCTCATTTCCTTCATGCTGGGAGGCGTCCGAGCCCGCCAATCAACATATACGCCATGTTTTTAACGGGGCGGCGTGAGTCCTCTCGCTAGAACACTCCGACCTCTCACTCCCACAGACGTCTCTCTCATTGGCGGGAGTGCAATTAAACGCGGGAATTCGAATTCTATTTTTGAAGTAAATATTTTTTTCAGCGCTCGTTCACGACGAGGCAACGATCGAAGCGACATCAGCCTCGCTGACGATGATGCTTTGACATTTCGCTCAATAACATGGCGGAATGTGTATGTTTGAAAAGATATTAACACGTTGCAATGATTTAGAGCCGGTGATTAATTCTGTTGCTGTGGGCGGGTTGGCTTCCAGTTTTTGTTGACAGGTTAGGTTCTATTAACCTATTCTGATGGGGAAATGATGGGGTCTACAGTTACGTGGATGTTTATGAAGCGCCATTAGTTCATTGATTACAAATAAAAAAATTGCTATCACGAGTTCGTGGATTGATATTCGTTTTTTTTAATCAACTTTTTTATTTAATGAAACCTTTATGTTTGAAGTTCAGTTTTATGCCTTTTTTCTATTTCTACGCTTTTATGCATTTACATTTTTGTATTTAGAATTTGATGGCAGCGCTATCGGTAATAATAAACATTAACCTTGTGAAAAATAACCTTCTTTATATTCAGTTTAAAAACCGAAATTTATTAAACATTTTAATTCATTTAACTGAGTAAAATAAAATAAGTCAGATAAATAATAAAAACATTCTTAAAAAACTGGAATCCAACTATTTTGATAATAGGAACGAGAATAAAATTTGTGAAATAAAAAAATCAACAATATAATAATATTCGTAATACATTTAAAAATATTTAATTTACTCAAATATATATATATTTATATACTTTTTGGTTAAAATCGATAAAAAATATTAGATTATTATTTAATACTCTTTTACATCAATGACATATTAATGTAGGGTTTACAACATATGTTGACATGGACACGAGCTATAATGTGTAGTGTATACAGGATGATAGGTCTAAATATAAGTAAACCTAGGTTTTAAATAAAAAAACCTATCTATGAAGTAACTTAACCAATCAAAATTAATCTTCGTTTAGGTCTTAATTATCTGTTACGTATTTTACGTTGTAGTAAAATAATTACACTAAAGATTGCCTCGGACTGAAATAATGTATTCAAAATAAAACCATGCATTAAATTCAGTATATTATTTATTGTGATAATATATAAGTAAATATCGCCAACTTTCAAGAAAATTTGTCCAGCGGGTGTTGGGTAAAAAACCTAATTCCCTTAGAATTGACAATTAGTATTTTCTTATAGGTACTAAGCGATACTATTAGCACTTGCTCTTTTAAATTTTATTAAAAAGACATTTTTCGTAACTGAATCACTTTATTTATATTTATGTCAGTATTTCGTAAATGTGATGTGAATTCTGTTATAATTCACTCCGTATTGCGATCGTAATGTAACTCTGGAACATAAAATACTCTTAATGTGTAGGAACCGATGAAGGATAATATTAATTGTCCACGTTGATAGTACACCACATTAACTTGATGAAAACGAGCTCCCGTTCCGTGTTATTTTAATTATAAAATGTGAATAACAGTCCATTAAACACATTTGACATCACGCCAAATCATCTCCATAACTGTTTCGCGCGATAGATTTACAAAACATAAACTCGCTTCGGGTCGTTTCGCGCCAAACACCAGATATATAGCTGCGAGAAAAGTTTGATAGCACTGGTTTCCATTAAATCCAACGTTTCCCAATCACGTCCGGCTAAATCATAGCCTTCATGTTATTACTTTGGCGAAATTATTCGCAATTTACAGACGTTTTCGCAACGCGCTAATTTAACATCGGCGTGGGTGTTTACGTCACAGTGACATCTGATTGACAGGTGAAAGGGCGCGAGTTAGTTCTGTTCGGAAAACGATCTACCAACTAACAGCATCGCTAGTTTACATATAATAATTAGCATTCGCTTAGCAATTAAAATAATATGTACTTATAAGATGCACACGCTGTATATCTAAAACGCTAATAAAATAGCTTTTTATGTGGATGAATTAGATTTAAGGGAAAGTGTTGGTTTAGCTGTGGTCCATTAGCGTCGGGTGACATATGCTCGAGTGGTCATAGATAAGATAGAACCGTATGTCATAAATATTAGCGCTACCGTTTGGCATCCGTACACAAGCCGAGGAAACTGGGATTACAGAGCAAACATACACGGTGTTAAACAAAATACTTGTATGATAAAGATGTAAAACAACATTCAGACAGAGGCAAACGAGATTTGAGATAGCGATGCGGCTTAGCAACGTTTGTCTCAGACATTATCTCGCGGGATGTGTGCGCAGCGGACGAGGAGTGAAACGAATATAACGATCACATTAAAATAATCAGACACATTCTTATTATGCCCTTCTATTTACATATTCATTATTTCTATAAATATAATTAAGTATTAAGTATACGCATCAAAGTATTATTAAAAAGGGTTATTCAATATTTTATAAGCGTATCTTAAAAATATATATAAGGCATAGACGCAACTACATCATTCCTGTCATACTTAAATTAGTTATCAGTACATGTGATATCCAATGTCCTGAACAATGTTATTCTCGAGTTAATTTATTTTCTCTTTATATACCTTATTTTATTATTGTTGCAAGTCAAATGTATATAAATTGCATTAAAAAACATTTGACAACCTATATAAAACGTTTCAACTTGAAAGAAATATGAAGTTCATGATTTAACTTTTTGTCAGCTGTATCATTCATTTTGGCTGTATACAATTAAAAAATAAACAATATAAGATTAAAAAAAAGATGCTATATTTATTACAATTAATTCTTTACATTTAAATTTAGAATAGAGTGCATTTAGTCTTGGTCACAGAGGAAAATTAAAGCAAGGAGTTTAAATAATTGTGAATAAAATTAGAAATTTCAGCACTGCCAAGATTAAAGTCCTGTGTCCTGTCATTTAATTTGTGTAGAATGAATTAATAAACATGATAAATTATATATATATATGTATATAAAAATAATCAGACATTTTTTTATTTATTTACATAATGATCAAAATATTATATGATTGAGTTATATATGTGTAATTGTTTGTTATATTCTTCTATTATTATATCAAAGTTAATGATAATTTTTCGTTCAGAAAATAATATTTTTTTAGAAAATAAAATAAAATAAAAAAGATGAAAGAAATAAGTAAATTAGTTTAAATAACAAAATAATCAAAACACGTCCATAGTCATTTAACGGTTATACTGGCTATGTGAGGCACTTAATAGACTCGTCAAAAGCCAAAAATGCCTTACATCATTTCGGAAAAGGACTGATAGTATCATAGCCAAACATTTTAAGAACCACCGCAGGGAAACTGGCTTTTAAATTAAAGAAACCACATCGAAATCGGTCAATCCGTTTGAGAGCTGCGATGTCACAGACAGGTACACACAGAGGTCGGTGTTAAACTCATTACACCTATGTTTTTTCGTCGGAGGTTACAAAGATTTCCTCCACTTCGTTTGATCAAGGATTACATACATAATAGTATTGAATTAAAAATTAAATATATATTTGAACATTGTTATGTTTTCAGTTCTCATAAAAATTATTATATTATAATTTCATTATTAATTGCAAAAAGTTTTTAACACCTTCTAAAGATCGTAAATCGAACGTTCAAATAATCTGTGGTAAGTTAGATTTCTTTACTTAAGTTTTGATACAGAAAGCTTAGTTAAAAGCTCATTTAATTTATATATATTTTTTATATGTAATAAATATATAGTCTGTAACAGTTCCATTAATAAAATCATGATATGTGGAGCAACTATCAACATCAATTTACCTTCAGCGATAATAGTGTTTATAAAATGGCGTATTCTATTAAGTGTGAGCAAACATTTTATTTAAGTGCTTTAGAACAATGAGAACTATATGCAACAATGTTGCAATTTACTTAAGGTAATGTTTTGAAACAAAACTAATATAAACTACATTATTTTAGGTTATTTTAAGTAATACCTTTTAACTATTTTATTATTACATATTCGTAATAGAATTGGTGATTAAAAAATTATCAGTCGTCCAGAAACATTATAATTTAAAAAATCAATATTAAAATGAATACTGATCAGAAATTTATATCCGGAAGTCTTTGTATATTCTATGATAATTATAAACGTTTACTTAACTCGTTGTTACATGGCCACATCACGTGTTTCCGGGACCATAAAGTTGTTAACATAATGAAGAGCTTGGAATGATTTAGGTATTGCAAATGAGAGTAGCCATATTGGAGAGTAAAACGCTTATAAATGAATAAAATTCGAAATGTACGTTCAGAAACTTTAAATTAGTAAATGATATATATTAGTGTTATATAAAGATAACATTTATATGTGACTATATTTCTTAACATTCAGGTGATTTTGTCATATGAAAACCATTTTTCTATCATAGTAATATATTTTTTAATATTTACTAGCTTATATGTATGGTTTTAAAATTATAATGAATTACCATAAATTATATCTTATAAATAGTATTGAAACATTATTGTTAATTCTTGATTTATTTAACATTTACATAAATTATTTTTCTGTTATATATAACGTCACCTGAGTTATATGACAACTGCTTGTCAAACTGTCATCAATAATAAAATTAATTGATACGAGATCAGTCCTACATAGTTCTATTTATTTAATGAAATTATTGAGTTTATGAAATTAAAGTTAAAATTAATTAAACCTCTTTAGTTTTTGCTCTCGATATTGCAATTTTAATGACATTATATACGTTTATTTTGCAATACGCATAATATTGAGGTATTCTAAAATCGATCGGAGAAAAGTTTAAAATTATGCGGAATCCATTATTTACTTATATTCGCCTTTGAATATAATATCATAGTTATTTAAAGAAAGGAATCCAGTTATAACGATAAAGAATCGGCCTATTTATAAATAAATATGTAGTCAATGTATGTTTAATTCTTATTTATTTTTTATGTTACGATTATGATACTATAAAATTTAAATTTCTATAAATCGTATACAAATAAAGTATTATTATATACATTTAAGTAAAAAAACTTTTTTTTGTAAACCTACTTATTAGAATTTTTCAATTGGACTAATTTGGGGGCATAACAAGTTTTTTAATACATAAATCTATAGACATACATGGTAATACTTCATATTAGTAATTTTAATAAAGTTAAAATAACAAAATTGGAGTAATAATTAAACATAATTGTTATTTGAAGCGCTTTTGGAAGACGCGTCGGTGATCTTATTTGGACGTACTTTAAAGCGCTTTCACAATGACCATTAAAATGAGTTTAAATCATACAGCCGATATGAGATTGAGATATTTCAGTACAGTGTGTTGGTTCCTTTACAGCGAAATTAATTGCCGACTGCCCGCCGTGACTGATGTTGCTCCGTGAATTAATGAATACTCAAAAATAAAACGAAAATGCAAATTGGACTTGAATCGAAAGTATTTAAACAATATGATAATCTGTGTGCTTCGATGTTATACCTGCTACAGAGCCACTCTCAAAATCGTTTAGATTGTTGAATGAGATTTTATTGTTAACATATATTTTTTCTAAATTTCAAAATTAATAAGAACCTAATTAACCTAAGAAATTGAATTTAAACTTTAATATATGTTGATGACAAAGATCCGTCTTTGAACGGGAACATGTTTTGATTCGGTTCGAAGAGGTTTTATATGTTTATAAAAATAAAATATAAAGCTGTCTATTTCTGTTTAATTACCAAGAACATTCTAGATTTGTAACTTAAGTAATTACATTTAGTTTTATACGCGTATGATGTCTGTATGTTGAGTTTTGACGTATGAAAGAGCTATTGGGCCATAAGTTACGGCGCAATATTTCAGCAAAATGGCCGCCGTTAGACGGACTGAGTTAATTATCGTACATTGTTCAGCTGTGCATGTTTTTTTATTCGTCTAAATGACTGTATTTTGTAAATTTTAACTTAACATTCGTTTTATTGTGCATTAAAATACTGTTACCGTACGAGTTTATCTTTATAGCTTTCTCTCAACAAATTACTTTTAAGAGTTTGTGCTGGCTTCTCTTAAATAATAAGCTGATATTACGAACACAGGATTTAAATATAATAATATATTGTCTTTACGAGAAATCTAAAACGTTTAAAATAGCATAAGTTCAATTGATCCTATATTTTTAATTAAATAAGATCTGTCTAAATTCGAAATACATTCAAAGGATTTTAGCGTTGAAAGTTATTTTAATTAAGAATATTCATTGTATCACTACGTTTTAACCGCGTGTCCGTTCGTTATTTACACATTAGGTATTATGCGGTTCATCTTCTAGAGGATTCGACAAATTAAAATAGTCTCAGTTGTATTCAATTAGTTGAAATACAATTTAAGGATTTAAGATTTCATTAAACTAAAAACTATGTAACTGTTTTTTTATTATTATGTATTTGTAAGTTAAATAATAAACCTACGCGTTCGGTAAAGGTCGTTCAGACTATGTATCGACAAATAGTGTTGTAATTCCTCTCATCATGAGCTCGTATCCACACTGATGTTGGCAAATGTACACTATAAATATCATTATCAGTACTTACATGTTAGAGAAGTAAAGAAGATTTATAAATGTTTAATTTGTACATGTATTCGGTATGAGTTCGTTGGCATTGATAGTTTGGTTAGTTTACACTTATAGATATTCACAGATTATATAATATTTTCATAATACTGATTACAGATAAATTATAGGTTATATTTTCTTTATCGACAGACATTTTGAATGTTTGTATTTATAAATTTTAACGATTATACGAAATTAACTTGATATAATTTAGTTTTAAAATTTGAAATATTAATATTCGTTTGACATATATATTTATATACCAATAATAACATTCAAATTCAATACCTATTTTGAGATAATTACATATTAAACAGGTAACATAATAAATAGTCCGTAGATTTTAACATAAATTTATACAATGTATCGGTCGTTTTAATTTGTTGTCACGGTTACCGGAGATACAAAATTTTATTAACTATAAAAATTTCAAATCCTGAACGTTACTTATTATATCATTATGAATAGTGAATAAAATAGTTATAACGAATATCGGCTATAAAAACGGTTTGAAACAAGATTTCCACAGCAATAATGACTAATAAAGGGAGGTCTATACCATCTTTTGGGCCTATTAAAGAGCCTCAATGTTTTTATAATGGTCCGAGACAAATCGTGTTTAATTTCTCCATGTAATATCCGAATATTATATATCCCATAAAGCTACCGCCGCGTCATAACCCCGCTGACCGTGTCGGAGGTATAACAACCTTAAAAGTCGTAACCTCAATCAAATATACTATAAAATTTGACAACAATTCCGACTTAAGTCGTTTTAATTGTCCATATATTAAAAAATTTCGGCCTCCAACTACCTGATAACTATTAAACACGAGTTCACCCACGTTAGGAACCATTGACGTCGGATGAAAGAGAGAGAAAAAAAAAACGAGCAATCCTCTTAAACCTTATAACAAAACTACGGCGATAATTCAAGCGAAATGTCCAAACGTGAAAAAAAAGTAACTTAGAAAGTGTTAGCGACAATGGGATGTTGGAAATCTTGTTAAGAAAGACTCGACCCTAGGCTCGGCTCTAACAAAGATGCAGAAATGGCATTCGGCCGGCTCTTTTTTTTCGGTGTCGCAGCGTGAGATCGTTTTGGAGGGAATTTTAGTTTTCGACCGTCATGTGCGGGTTTTTTTTTTATCAGCCAGCACATGGATGGACGGGTCGGCTTTCGCTTGTCAAATATTGTTATTATGTATGAGAATTGATACACCCATTACGGAATCTTTGGGGGCGTCCGAATCGGTTAACATTCCGGACCTTAAAAGATTTATTGCACGTAACGTGTTGTTTGTTTTAATGTAATTGTGATTGATTTAGAATATCCGTTTTGATTTATTGTAACGCCGAAGTTAGGTGTGATCTTGTTGATGTGATTGTGATCGAAACCAGATAAATTTTGGTTTGATGTCAAAATTCATAGTTCTCGTTAATGTAAAATAATCTATCAATAAGTAAAATTTAATTAAATTGTACCGTTAACAAGTCTTTTATATTTTATGATCTCCATTGTTTTTTCAAGTGCTAAAGCTGTTTCGGGACAAAGGATTTTTTTGTACCCGTGCTTAGAATTACTCCCAACGTTATGATTTATAACGTTATTGCCTTTAACAGCAATCATTGTATCTTTAAAATCCTATTAATATTGTAATTCTGGAAATATGTGTCTGTTAGGACGTTTGTTACGGTGCAGCTTAAAACTCGTAAACAAATTATAATGAAACATTAATGTAGTCTTAATTATAAAATGACAGAATAAATTTTAGTATCTCTGTTATTTTTTGATCTAGCCATTACATGTTAATTTGTTGCCAGTGTGTAGTTGTTCCAAAAGTTATATAAAATCGTAATACAATTTTTTTTCAATGACATCAAATGAGTTCTTATAAGAATATTGGTGAAACTCTCATAATATTTTTTTTATTATAAGTCATTAATTCATCAGTTTAGATTTTAAACGTGCGAAATATGCTGTAAAAAACACATCAAACCACACAAGCTCATATCAAATCAACAAAACCCTGAATTAAATATACGATAATTACAACTTTGAACCGCAAAGTCTCCCCATTGTCTATGGCGACTCAATAAAAACTCACAATCGCCCGCCATAATTGACATGTCATGTTTTTTTTTTTAAATTCTTCCCGAAGCACTCAGTCCATTGTTGGGAGTCTTAGTCAAATAATGGCGGGAGAATTAATGTAATCATTTCATATATTTTAAATGGTGATTGATTATCGTGACTTTGCTGTTTCGAGAAACAAATAAAAGGTATCATACGTTTTTAACTTGTGGTCACTCTTTGATTTAATTCTCGTTGGACGGACTGTCATAATTTTACGATCCATATACGTTTAGAACTTTTTTTAACTTTAGGATGTATAACAAGACATCTCTGCTGTATGTCAGCTGTATATAAAAAAAGTAAATAATAATATTTACTATTATGTATTAAATTTATGGTATAGATTATTCTCTATTGTCGAAAGACTAAGTTTGTAAATCAGACTTTTGTTAATGAAATTTATGTGACGAATATCACTGTATTGTCATGTTTATATATTGATTTATAAAAATGAAGACGATAATATTATTTTTTAAATTAAATGGTGACGATAACTATTTTAAACGACATTCAGACGTGATTGTTACAGTAATGCATATATATATATATATATGACTATGAACGTGTTGTGATTATTTTGTAATATAAACTAATTTACTTATATCCTTCATTTGTTTGATTTTTTATTCTAAAAAAGATATTATTTTCTGAACGAAAAGTTATTATTTACTTTATTGATATAATAATAGAAGAAAATAACAGACAATTACACTTTACATATAATATTTTGATCATTATGTAAATAAATAAAAAATGTCTGATTATTAAATATATATATATCAGCGCAAGCAGCTTTAATGACGGATGCAACATGAAAATAACTCAAGACTGGCAACAATTATTATAACAACTTATTGGTCGTCGTTACTATTGTTAAAAGTAAAACGAAATCAAAGAGAATAGAACTATGTTTTAATTCTGGTATAAATATGACGTCTGGACGCACGACAGCGGACTGCAGAGTTCAGCGAGTGTGAATCATAAAGAATGTGATTATGAAGAACCTTCGAGAAATACAAGAACATTTAGAAGACTTGAAGTTTCATTTTGAAATATCTGAAACGTACTGAAACAAGTGACATTAGTGACGTTAGCGAGGCTGGCGTCCTGTCTTTAAAACAATGAATTTGTAATAAATCCGATATATATATATATATATATATATTTAATAATATTATTGTATTTTATACACTTGTTAAGTAATACCTACTACACAATAATATCAGTAGTATAAGAATTCTAAATAAATTTATTTTTTAAACAATCAAACGTTATAATAGAAATATTATGTGTGTCTGAATCTAGTTTGAGAATTATTTAAAGATATGTATATAATTATGATTGTCTTTTCTTTAATATATATTAATTCTTTTAATTCTAAAGTAACAAAACAGAAATTCTCCTGACTCGAGTTTCGTCTTAAAATCTGTACATACACATGTGTGTAACCCTCTTATATCTAAAGAATTATATTTTCTCAAACTTTTCTCATAAAAATATCTCAAATCATATAAAGATCGTTACAATCTTACGATAAATCAAACGATATTCAATAACTACTTCACGTGAAACACTCAAGTACTCGTATAATTAATAGCTCTACTAATTCTAGGTTTTTGTATATAAAAATCACACTTTAAAAAATTCCGTGTGTATATCTGTAAAATACACTAATATTATAACTAATTAATAAATTAATTTTAAATGAATCAATACTTTCATAGATTAGAGAGCTAATGCGTTTTTAATATGTGTATCTTTATTGTCGCGTTTCGCAAATCTTAATGAATGTAGCCGACTGTGAGTTCTACACACGCAACAGAATAAAGTGAGTTTCTAAATCAAATAATTATCAATTGATTACTATCAGAAATATATTCAACCTAAGCTGTATACAATATATTTTTAACCCTTTTTTTAAGATATTTTTATATGTATATAAATAATTTATAAACAACTAGAAAAACCTTCACATTAGTGTACAATTGAATATTTAGTACAGAAGTATTTTATCCTTCCAATACAGATGTTGTTTTTAATGTAGGACAGAATAGGATTTTATCAAACGATACGATTTTAAATCACAACGAATAGTTACAATGATTCAACAATTATGTAGTTTGATTTATTAATGTAATTAAATTATGTATTAAGTTATCTTCTTGTTAAAATCAATCCGAGAATGAAATGTATATTTAAATATAGTTTTTTTTTTTACTAAACTATATTTTTTTCTCGGCTATTTCATAAATTTTCAGCGTCGGTTCTAAATCAATCTGTTACAGCGTTAGCCGTCACTCCGTCAATCGTGTTTTTTTTTTTCACAGAACATAAATATTCTCGGCTCAAAACATTCGCAAAAAACACCAAACAGAATATTAACAATCTAAGATTCTCAAAGTTTTTCGTTGTTCTTAAGAAACTATGAACGATACACATAGAAAGTTTATGTTTCAACATTGAAATGCGTTTTAAAAACGTGGCAAAATAACGATTGTGTTAATTATTTTGTTTGTATTTGTTGATGGTAGGTTATAAACTTTTGGAAGCGCTGGATCATTTGAAGTGCCTGAATACTTCAAGGAACTAGGTTGAAGATGAGAATTTTAAGTGTATTTATGTCTAAATACAGAACAGCTGGTAGGTCTGGTGTAATGCTTGAGGTCGAGCTCGGCGTGCCGACTGCCGATGTATATCTGTCGCTGTATATAAAGAAACACGTAATATTTACAACGGAAAATATATTGTACAAAATCTTTTTCTACACTAATGAAAAACACGTTGCATGTACAAAAAGTTTATTTTAAAATAGTCGTATAACCGACTTCCTGTCGTATTCATGACTAAATGATATTGTGCATGATGGAGGAATTAAAGTCCAACACACGACACTTCCGTCGTTTTAAATTATGATCACTTACTCAGTGTTACACGTTCTAGTGGAAAAAAAAAGAATTCTTAACACAAATATAATTTTAATTTAAATTCTACTTTCAGTGTTTTAGTAAGAAAGGGATGGATTATATATATTTTTTTTCCAAACGGCAGAGTCAAAAAAGGTACTAAGAATATTCACTACACAGTATGTTGTCTCAATATGATGGTAAAATAATGTACAGAATGCCTAATTCCCTGATTTAAGCCGGGCGACAATTGCTTCATTCATTCAGCCAGTTAGTTTTCAATACAATAATTCAAAGGCATTTTGTTAAAATAATGTTTGGATAAATTTGTCAAAAGTTCCATATAAAGTGTTCCATATAACCTGACGTAGTTATGTAAACTTAATATTGCAAATAATAAATAGGATTTATAATATTACAAAAATATATAAATCAATTTTATAACACGAACTAAATTACTTTACTTTACTTTTATTTACTTTAAAAGGTATTTCAATAAAAACGAAGAAAAATGAAAAATAAAAAAATAAAACGCATCATAATAATATGAAAGTTACATTAAAATAGGTTCAGCAATAAAACGAACGTGTAGTTTTAACGTGAGTTGATCAAAGGTGTTTATTGTTAAATAATATTATTATATATCAAATAGCTTTCATTGATGTGACACACCAAGTATATATGTGTAGGAGAGAATAAATATGGATAGTCTGGTGGAGTGACTATATATATATATATATATATATATATATATACAAGTACTAGTAAATACATAAACTTAACAAATTATATACTAAAACCTTCCTCGACAATCACGTTATCGAGTAGTGATAACTATTTGATAATAGTAGTTTTTGCGTTTATCGCGAACAGACAGACAGACAGACGCGGCGAGGGACTTTATATATATATATATATATATATACAATTAGTCGAAACAGACCGAGATCCTTATAATTAATTGTTCGCCATACTTAAAGTGAAAAAGTTTTTTTAAACTATTGCATTGCATAATATTAATATCAAAAATAAATTAATACAAGTAACTGGAATCATATCAATGTTTTATATTAGAAATAATTATGTGTGTCCGTATGTGCGTACTTCATGTAAGATTATGTGTTGTTTTAAATTACATTGTAACTTTATTTTAGACTTAGCATGTCTGTTGGGACGGTTCCCTGATAATCAGGGACATTATGTATATATACTTATATTTACAATTATACTCTCTTTATTTTTATGTATGTGATGTGTGTTCGTGAATAACATATTTTCTAAACCCAACAGAGATAACGTTCTTGTTCTAAATATGTCACTGTTTCTCTGTACGTAAGTTATTCGCGTCCGTTATATTTATATTATTATATTAATATATATATATAGCAATGCGTATTATAAAAAAAAAAAACTCCCTCGCCGCGTCTGTCTGTCTGTCTGTTCGCGATAAACGCAAAAACTACTGCACCGATTATCAAACAGTTATCACAACTCGATAGCGTGACTCACGAGGAAGGTTTTAGCATATAATTTGTTAAGTTTTTGCATTTACTTGTGTATTTATTTGTCCTATGTGCCTCAATTTAATATAGGTATATGTACACAATGTTAAGATTTTTTCCCTCCATATAAGATATAACAAGTTACAATAGATTAATCCCGGGATACACGAATTGTTCTCCGAAGGTTCAGCCACCAGCCAAGTGCCACATGTGCATCTTGCATGGATGATCATTAAGAGGAGACGGCTTCTTATTCAGTTGCAATCAATTAAACTACGATCAATTACAACTGCAAATATAGTTTGCATGTCAAAATCATCATATATATATATATATGTATATATAATATTTAATTAAAAATTTACTCAGTTTGTTGCGATGGTAATCATTTATATGGCAGTTTCAGTGCATTATTTTCCAAGTTATTCACTACGTCCATACATATTTGAACTTTATCTAAGTTTTGTAAAAGATTTTAATTATAATAACTCATATAGAAGCTCTCTCCACGTGAACATTCGAGTAACAAATGTTGACGCGGAAAGGTCTGAGGGATAATTATCTTTTTCTTTTTTTTTCTTTTTTTCTTTCTTTCTTTTTTTTAATACTTCTCTTTTCCTCCGATTCTAATTCCCGGCAAATTATACAACGAGATTAACAAGGCTTAGACTATTTTTAATAAAGTTTAGGATAGGTTAAGGTTATTAACTTTTTTTTGGTTTCGTTCGGATGATACAAATGACTTATAACGCTCGGAAACATGTTTGAAATATTAAAATATTATACCAAGTTATTTAAATATGAGTATTTTAGGTTTTGTTTAGATTTTGGTGTGTTTTTATGATGTAAAAATCAAAAAAAAGTCTGCCGAAACCAGGGATCGAACCAGGGACCTTTAGATCTTCAGTCTAACGCTCTCCCAACTGAGCTATTTCGGCGATGACAACGATCCCAAATTTATCAGCCAGTAATATTTTTAAAAACGATGCATACGAGAGCAAGTATTCGACCTCTTTTTACTGTAAATATTTTAAATTTTATTATAATTAAAGTATTTTTATGGTCACACAAACAAAATATTTATTTAATTCATATAATATTTTAAAAGATTAATTCCTATTAATGGATGATAAAAAAATTACTTCAAAAATTTAAAGTGTATATATAAGTTCTGCTGTATACTAGATAACAAACAAGCGTCTTTATTGCGAAGAAAAAAAAATCTAAACTTGTCTTTTAGAATACATTCGTGAATACAACGTAATTATTAATCAATTATTATAATTTCTTCTAAAATTAGGTGTGGCCACAATATTATAATTTATCACCTTTCTGTATACAAATAATTTATAAATTATTATATTTTCTAACGAAATTCATTTAATTTTACGAAACAGACTTAATGTTAACAAAAAATATTTTTTATTTTCCAGGATTCCGATTATTCATTGATAGTGCAATAAAGTTTAAGTGATCGCGCATGTGTTAATAGGCAGACGAACATTTCAAAATTATCCTCTTTTTCGTCTCTATTATTGAAAAATATATAAAAATAAGGAAATACAATTAACGAACAGCTCGGGAAAATCTCATTTATATTTGTTTAAAGTAGTTAAAAAGTTATATTTACCGGAATCACATTTGAATTGTTCTGGCGATTCCAATAATAATATTGTTGACGTACAGATCCATATAGTGTATAAATATCACAGAACAAATCTATAGTAATCCCATTTGTATTGTAATTCGTTTCAGACAAAATTATACAAATGCATCTTGTTAAACTTAGTTCCGCTATCCGATGATAGATGGCGCTGCCAGTATCACCACAACCTCTCTCCGAGCCAGTTTTCAGTTGTATAGTCCAATGCTGTGTATTCTGTGTCTCATACTAACCGCTGTAATATTTTTCCTCAATCCAATGAATTGCGTGATCAATGAAGTGTTATTTGCGTTTTTTTAACTACGTAATTATAATTTACATACCTTTATTAGCAATTAGGTGAAGTTGCATGTGCGTTAGCGTGTCTTATATGTTGTTTAAAGTAACTTTTATATAAGAGTCCGCAATATGCCTTATTTCCTCATTTAATATATATATAAGTCTCATTGGCTTGGGTTATGTTTCACGTCACGCTCTCTCATATTGCTTAGTATATTTTTATTTTAGCTTTGAATAAAAAATAAATTATATATAATTATTTAATAGGTAATTATTAAAAATATGTAAACGCGAATCACAATATTTAAAACCGATATAAAAGATAATTTCATGAAATTGAATTAAAAATATGAGTTCGATGAGTCAGAATATTCGTTAAATGAAATAATTCTAAAATTTAATCTACATACTGATTTTGATCACACAGTATCAAAATCACTCAACCCGACGCGTCGCTTACTTATCAAATGTAGCGAGTGAATGTCTTAATATAAAACACTTTATAAATTAACAAATACTATTCATACTACAAATTTATTAAAATATTAAAATTATTAAAAAATATATAATATATAATACGCTGGCAACGATTCTTCGATTCCCGAAAGAGGAATAAAAGAAGAGTATTAAAAAATAATAATTTTACAAATCGAATTAAAAGCGTTGTAAACAATTTCAATTTAACCAAATAAAATTATTTCACACAGAGAACAGTTATTTAATCGTCTCCTCCATATTAATATAGTTATAATAGTTATTTATTAAGGAATTAAAATTTTAATTGTATTTACGTCTGTATTTAGACATGGCATCAACATGTCTTTGGACTTGCATACTCTCTCCATAAAGTAAATGACTCCCGGCAAGAGTTACACGCTTATATAACTAGCCGATTCAAAACTTTCAAACAGTGAAAAAGTATTGAGTACATACGAGTATCTTGAACACAAAAACCGAAAAAAATATTTCATAATATTAGTTTGCTCTATTCCTTTGTTTTATTGGAGGAAGTTGTTTATTATTTTTTTCATATAATTCAAATAAAACTTTTTTTAAGATCAATAACGCACCTGGCTAAGCGAATCAATCATTGATCACTTATAAGTCGTGACTTACACAGCTATAAGCATCGATTTGAGATATATTTCTTCAGGATATAAAATGTATTCACCAAGTTTTAAATCAATTTCATTTAATCTAATCTACTAACATATCACTACTGATCAGTGAAATAGTGTTTAAAATTAAACTATAACTATATTTTTAGTTTAGATGTGAATAAAATTATGTGCAGAACTGATTTTTAACTTAGCGATATATCTATAAGTCACGGGTGTAAGCTTTAATTTGATACATGTTTATTCGGGATACTAAAAAAAATTATAAAAATCTTATAAATTTCATTTAATCTTTATACCTATTTATTATAGTAAACAATTTCTCGTTTAAATTTTTATTAAATCATTCTTCATATAATGAATAATAATTTGCCATGTTTGTGTCGTTCGTGTATTAAATAATATTAAAAATTTTACTCTTATAAACAATCTTTTCTAATCTCGTAGGTACCTACATCTCAACTCTCGAGAGATAATTTAAGTCTTTTACCAAAACGTTATCAGATTACACAAGATTTAAACGCATTGATAAATAAAAACATATCATATAAAATATATATATATTTAAATTATTTCATATAAATATAGAGAATTATGAAATTATTGAAAAAATAAAAATATTACTAATTTATTTTTCGGTATTGTATTAATATGAAAATTATTGTAGAGTCCCCGTGTATTGCAATGATAGTGACGGATGTGTTCGTTGCTTGTGAAACAGACCCGCAATGTGCGTTACGTCTTCTTTAGACGACACTAAAATAATTGATGTATACCTACAATACAGTTCATATAACTGTGATTCAATATTTAAAAAACATCAGCAACGCTTACAATAAAGCAGTGATTGTGATTGCGTTATGGAAGTCCTCATAAATATTGATAATATGAATGTAAATGAATTTCATGTTATATAAAATTATAGCGAAATGAGCTGGGTTGCTCTACCTGCGATAAGTTGCTTAAAATACGAGTCGTCTATCTGTTTTGTTTGATAACCCGATCAATGCCACGTAACGCCAGATACTATTATGCCGTTTAATGTACATCAGGTAAAATAAATTTCGATTTATTAGTTCAAACATAGAGTCATACTCTATAATCACTTTACGGTATGATTTTCAACAAATGCTGTCTCTACAATACTTACAGACAATTTTCGTTGATAATAAATTTGTTTGCAATGTAAATATCATGATTAGTTTTGTTTAATAGCTGTTTTATATAAAGTTTTTCTTGTTGCTAGTATGTTCAAAATGAAGATGATAATTTTAATAGAAAACTGTTTCTCGTATATAATAAACGAATAAACAATAAGTGTTACCAAGTGTTTTTGTTTCGTATTATATCAGATACAGATTAATGTTAAAGTGAAGTTTTGTTAAACTAATTACAAATAACGGTCTGTCTTGTTTCTATAATCGTGTCTATTTAAACTCCGTAACGAATTATTCAGATAGAAATTTATAACAACTCCAAGGCTGCTCGTGTTTAAAAATAGTGTACAGTGTAATTAAAAAAACAATTATTTAAACGTGTTCTGCTGAACGCTGTCGACCTGCTGTACTCCTCATACAGAATGATTTTCTTTCATATCCAAGTCGCTCGTTAAACGCGTGTCGTGTTTGTGGTATCGGCTCGCGGTCTCATACCGTGTGCATCTAAAACAGTACTCCGGCACACCTGTGCCGTGCTCTGACGAGTCGATCGTGAGCGCTCCTATGTATATCATAATATGTTTTTAATAAAATCTATTTGAAACGTTCGCAGCACACGCGTTACGATACAGAGCCGTGTATTGTAGAGTCGCGGCCCGTTAGCTGGCGGCGGCGACGCGTCGAGGAGTGGCGCGGTCGAGCGGAGGGCGCCGGCGGGGTGGTGCGGCGGAGTGCGGCGAGCGGGGGGCGGGCGGCGGCCGGCGGGGCGGGCGGCGTCCCGAGCCTCCATTGGGCGGCGCGGTGGGGCGGGCGCCACGCCCCGCGGTGGCCCGGCTCGCGTCAGCCGCGCCAGTGTCCGCTAGACTGCCGAGCGCGCCGGGCCTCCCGCTCCCCGCGCCTCGCTCGGCCACGACGCGTCCCGTACGACACCTTCCAAACCTCGACCGTCGCGAGTGCATTATGACACTAGTGAGCTAGCGGGCCGATGTGACGGTGACGGTGTCCATAGTTGATGTGTATGTGTTCACGTGCTTGTGTGGTGTGTTAGACAGCCCGGGACAACAAAACGTTCGTGGTGGCCAGCGGAGCCTTGCACCCGGGCTCGGGCCGAGCTTTCATGGCTCAGCCTAGGGTATGTCTTAACATTTACAGACACGTGTGGGTTTGATGATGCGATCCATATAACTGTCGTTGCGCTAGAACCGATCCGACGAATTAATTGACGGTGTAATGAATATTAAATAAATAAAATAATAATTATTGTTGTTACATTAAACGAACGGTTTGTATGAGTCGGCGGGACGACGAAAACAAATCGAATATGTTCAGCCAAAGGACGGAGTTGTATGACAGGGAGCTGGTTTTAACGACACCGACGTGTTCTGAATATATTATATATATAAATATTAGAATGACTCCGATACAAACAGACGCATCGCCGGTGATAATGAAAAGGAACGACCGCCTCGTACTCATAAAAGCTTTGATAACGTAATCACAATACAATAACCTGTCTCGCTGGCTATTAAAGTTAATAGATGCGGACGAGTCTCGAACCCGGGACCGCGTGGATGTAGATCGAGCATTTGAATTTAAAATTCAGTGTCACCAGTGGTCGATGACCGGTGAACGTCAGATGTTGGCCATTAAAAGAATTCTACGTTATATTATTGTTTATGAGAGACACCTGATGGTAACAGAGTTTGTAGAAATGCGTCTAACAATAAATGAGATAAAATGGCTTCCAGCGGGGAGTCCATTGTAGATGGTTGCTCTTATGGGGATAGGGACTAAAACCGAGCAAGTAACAAGCGGCTTTAAACGCACGGTTGAGCACAAAAGGGCCTATCTCGGAAACCAACAATAAAATTCAATTGACAATGAAAAGAAAAAAAAGTTTTCGGTTCGCGCCACAAATACCCTAACGGAATATACGGGGACAACTTTCTATAAGATTTAGGGTTGTATTGTTTTTGTTAAGCCAGGTACTGTTCCGGGATTAATCTTCGCTTTATGTTTAACAATTTTTATAGCTTACTCGTAACCAATGAAATGCACGTGATATATTATACTTTTGTAATCCCAACACTACAAATATACATATTTACGAATAAAATGAGAAAATTTTTATATTTTAATAAATAAATATAATGGCGTAATTAAATAATGGTTCTGGTTAAAGTGTTACACAAACACTCGCTGTATTATTCGCTCGTCATGTAATGTCGTGTAATCTCCAAAAAACTTTAACATCGATAAACAGATTATAAAATAAAGTAGCAAAACGATAATATTAATAGTGATAACGTTCATTGTGTTAAATAATGTGTGATTGAGTTCGTACTAGGCTCACTGCGCCGACGGCGAGCGTTTACAAATGATACATTATGAAATTAATTAAAATATAATAATGATAAAAATTAAATTATTATCAAATATACGCTAAAATATAAAAACTAATTAAATATTTATTATATTTAGAATTGATCTCATATACAAGTATATTATTTTTATCTCCTCAGTAATGGCAGCGTCGAATCAAGATATGAGATTTAGTTTCAGATAAAAACAGTATTACTTAAAAAAATACATATATTTAAGAACGAATATCATGTTGATCTAATAATGGTTTACACAACTAACGTGTTTTGAGATTGTAAAAGTTACAAAACCGAGATGAATTAAACGCATAATAACAGTGATGAGCGGACGCCACGACTCTACTGAGTTCGTTAAAATTCTAATAAATTCATAAAATATATAAACATTGAATGTATTACACGAAAATTACGTTACACTATCAACTTTATTACCTCTGTATTTTTATTTTTATTTTGTATCATAAAGTGCTCTTGTATTGTTAATTTTGTATTTTTGAGTTAACTTTTCAATGAAATTTATTTTTCATTAATTCACGTGATAAAATAGAATTTAAATTCATACATGTGACTATCGTTTTATCGATCGCATTACAATAATTTGGAATTAATATAAAACAACTTAAATATATTAATGTAAATTATCTTATTAAAAATATATATTAAAATAAATTTATTATTTTAAATAGCGGTTACCTAGAAACAAAATAATATATTTTTTAAAAGTAAATTAAACAATAAAAAACAAAGACATATTCAACACAGAGTCATTCTCTACAATACATTTCATAGTTATTGTAGAGATCATTAATAATGTAACCGTAAAATTATTATCAACATGCCGGTTATGACGAACACGGTTTTCATTAAACCGGACAGTAATCTAATACAGCCGAAATTACAAAATAATATTAGCGCGGTATCGCGTCGTAAATTCATTGTTGATAAGATTATCACGCGGCCGAAGATAGGTTACAAGTGATAACGTGCTGCCATCAAAACAAATCATACCGTAGGACATAGGTATATATAATATTAGAAAAAGAAAAGCAAATAAATGTATATTAATTATGTTATTTCTATAAATAAAATTTTTAAGTTCACAAAAAAAAACATGGCGTCTTTAAATCTATTTTATATATGATATTAATAAGTGAATATATGTGTATATTTTTATATTTTCTGTCCTTAATTTCAAAAAAATCCGTGTGAATAATTTTAACAATTAAATAAGATTAAGAGATAAATATAGCAATTGCTTTGTTATAATCAGTATAGAGGTTATTTAAATATAAACTATATAAACTTCACAATTTATTCCTTTTTTATTATCTGTGCTAAATAAAATTACAAATATATTTAAATACATTAGAAAACTATTTTATATTCTCTACTTTTCGTTTCAAGTAAAAATTTTGTGATGTGTAGAATTTTTATAAAATAAATTATTTTGACTGAATTGACACTATTTGCATAAACACGTTCGCTTTGTTATGATTATTAAAAAGTAGCTAAAATGACTTGATAACATGACTTTAAAAAATAAAATCAATTCTGATCTTATAATACGTTTATATTAAAATGTGTAGGTGCTCGTGATATGTATTAGATATGGTTAAATGATAAATACATATAGAAAATCTTAATATAAAAACTTAACATTTCACTCACCAAATGAGAAATAACTTCCCAACAAATTTCTAATCATAACTCCGAATGGAAACGGC
Organism: Danaus plexippus; assembly: GCF_018135715.1. Lineage (NCBI taxonomy): Eukaryota > Metazoa > Arthropoda > Insecta > Lepidoptera > Nymphalidae > Danaus > Danaus plexippus. Next base: position 4,685,515 of record NW_026869853.1, read on the forward strand.
GAAGGTCTTGAGGTTTACAGCCTGTAGGAAGTGCAACGTTTAAAAGTGATAGTAAAATAATTAAGTACTTCCACACTTCACTTGTAGTGCGTCGATAAAAACGTTAATGATTAAAAAAATGTTACATGTACAAGCCAACTGATAAGCTAACTCGCTAGGTTGAATTAACTTTGTCATGGTGTTAGTGAACCGAAAAAAAAGTAAATAATGAAATAATACTATTAAACCATTTAAAAATAGGCAAAAAAAACTTTGTGTCAAATAAGACTGACTGAAAAAAAAATACAAACAAAACTAGTTATCAATTAAATTACTGGCTTGTTTAATTCTTAGCAAAAAAAAAAAATAAACATAATTAGAACGCTTAAAGCGCATTCAGTGACCAGAAGTTCTTCTGTTGCATTTTAAACTTGGAACGATTCCATGTCTGTTACAGATAAATAACGTCCAAAATGGTCATAGCTTTCTTGGTGACCAGATAATTTAAGGTTTGATGTATTATACACAGATATGTGTTGGAGAAGATGGGACCGGCGCGACCGGTCCGTTACATTACGTTTATAGATGCGGTGATTAGAAATAGCTATTTTTCAAAGCCGGATTATGCCGCGTTAGAAAATGGTCGCCATCTTTCCGGCACGTCTCCGGTTTTTCCTTGTGGGTGTCGGATTAGTTTATACCATTACTTGTATCAATAATTTTCGTAATCATTTTAATGGCCGGCGACGGAACATATATATATTTTTATCTGAACTTAATTTTTTAAGACGATCGCTTTCATTCCTGAGAGTTGTCTTGTTTCGCGTAGTATAATTAGACGTTTAATGGCGTGCCAATACAGATAATTTATTGAGCTGTAATATAAATGTTTGAGAGACAGAGAAGAAAAAAACTAATTTTTACGACCGCTTAAGAATATTATTCTGTTATTTTTACGATTTGTCCTGCAAAGCTTTTGTGAAATGGTTATTTTCGTTATCAAACTATAAACGTTGTATATGATTTACGGCTCCTTCATTACGATGTTATAAAATAGCTTAACTCCTTAACTTTACACTACGCGGCGGTACGCGCTGGTTCATTGTGCATTATCGATTTACCAATTGCTTATTTATTATAAATATTTTTACGACGCCCCTTTGAAATTAAATTTACTCACAACACGAACTTTTTCAGTGTTCTAATAAACAATTAATTAATAGACAGTGTATAAACGTTATAAAACAAACACGTATTGTTTTTTTTTAAAGCGCAAAAACTTTTAACATAATCTGGACGTAAAAATCAGACCGATGACCGGAGTTACGAACGCACCCACTAATTTGTTATTTAAATGTACATCTTCAATTCCATTTTTGAATTTTGACCTGAATGCTATATGTTGTTAGAATTAAAAATTTATATTTTCATTAAATTCCCAATCGACTGCGAAGTTCTGTTCCATTTTCAAATTATTATATATTTTTTTTAAATCGCCAGTAAAAATATATTTTTCCATCATAACGCTAAACTAATACTAATATATAAATACTCCTTGGAGTTATGTAGGAAACGTTTCCAGCCTTCGCGGTCATTGTTTTATTCACGGCGCGTACCTTTTTCAATTTGAATACCGCTGTTCATTTTCGTATTGGATCTTTGTGGACGTCTAATTGCGCACTTTAGATTCAACGCTAATTCTCGCGCTCGCTAATTTGAGGGTTTATTGTGTAACCGACTGTTTAAACATCCTTTTTAAAGACGCTCCTGTTGAATAACTGATAGAGTTCAGACCGTCTATGGCAGCGTGAGTTTGTGTTTTGTAATTTTTATATATACATATTTTTAAGATGAATTAAAAAGAAAATTCGATACGAAGATTCCGAAGCAAAAATTAGGTCCCCTGTTTATCTAGTATCTTTTAATACTTGTAATACGCAGTCGGATTTGTCTTAAACAATATTAATAGAGGCTGGATGAATCAGCGAATACGGGGAAGGGTTGCAACGACAGCGCCTCGACATCGGCTGTATACAGGCGAACATGAGTATAGTTTAACAATTCTATTACAAAAAAAATAAAAATCAAAAAATATTGCGATATGTTTTAGTTTAAATTGATCAGTAATGTTTTAAATTGGATATATTCTGTATATAAAAGCTTCTTATTTAGTATTTAATTATAATTGCGTCAGATTCCCTTACTGTACGGTTTCTCTGTTTGTCGTCTGTTGGGGGCGATGACCAAATTATAGCCAAGACCGTATGCCGTCGGCAGTCGATTCTGTTAATCCACAATTTATAAATAAATCCCGATAAAGCTTTCACGGTATTAAGTGCTCTGTATTTATTGATGTTCAACTTTTTAATACCTGAACTATTTGAATGTTTATGAGATTTATTAATATTTTACCAAAATAAACATCGACTGTGAAAAATTATATGCGCCACTTGGGGGTTATACAGACTGAGATTGCGTTAGGAGTTTCGTCTTAAATAGTCAATCAGGAGTGTCCGCGTGGCTAATCTTGTATTCACTCTCACAATGGACGTAACGAACGTTCAGCCGTGGTACTGTAATAAGAGGCGCGTGGGCGGCTCATGTCAACGTTATTTATGATGAGATTTCTTTCCGTATATTTTTTTGTGCTGGCATCACAGCACGTCCAGCTTAATATCCGAAATTAGTCGAAATAACCGCCGACGCCTACTTATCGCGAGCGTTCTGTATCCATAAATTCATCCGGCTCAATACACACGAGAATCCTTTAAGTGCAAAAGTTATTTTATTTATTTAATAAAAGCAAAAACATTGTATGTCTCGGAAAGGAAATCGTTATCTTAACGACGGCGTATTTACGTAAAATCTGACTAAGAGACTGAAGCTGTCCCTTGGAGGGCAGAAGACGATAACGACGGCTTCTATCTGTAGTGGGTTCATGTGCCAGCTATTGACCCCTCTGTTTACAATATACAGAAGATAAAACTCCTTGCGCGCAGAAAATGTTATAAATTAGAGAGCACTATCAATTTGTAAAACATATCGCGGTCTGAGGTTAACGGTCGGTTAAAATTAATTTAAAATATAAACTATGATGATTAGAACGAAATCAGCTGATCGACGAGTTTTTTATGTCTATGACGTATGGCTGTTAGACTTTGTTTCCAAGTACATATCTTGGAGTTCTCCGGGTGATACGACTTGGGGATCCTCATACCACGAGAACTGCTTCTAGGGACACAATCCGCGATCTTCCAGTCAGCCATCGGGCCTGGTGTGAGTGGTGTTAGTAATCCGTCAGATCACAGATGCTCCATGCGATTGGTTTATCGACACGTGTTAGTTCAGCGGCGTCGGTGTCGGCGTCCCCAATGCGGATGGGCAAATGGAATAATGGACGTCTGGGCCCGCATCCGCCGCGGGACTCGGATACAACTCCTGCACGTTGGATACAATTTTTCAATTAAATCAACCAGACGCAAGATCCCTAATAGGTGTCGTTAAGAAGTCGTGTGCTCGATTTTCGATGTGTCCCAGTAACGAGGACGTTTTATTAGTATTTATGAGTTGAACAAAGTGAGGATGCGTTGTGTTGTATGGAGCGGAGGAATTTATTGCTGATTCGCTGGTATATTAGGGTGATAGCAGGATACGAGATACGTTACACCTCGCCCGACGGCATCGTACTGTTTGGATGGCTCGGATTTGGACAAAAAAATATCAAAGATTTACGATCTATGCGCTGTAAATTTGGATTCGACTGTCTGACGTATTTAACAAGTTGATCATTGTTGATTAATGTCCTTAAACACTGTAGGTTAGGAATTTAATAAGACTTCGACTGGGCAATGAATATTGACTACATTGAGTACAGTTTACATTAGGTATTGTGAACAGTAGGGATACATTATACAAGTAACTAGCTTCTGGTAGCCTCGTGTGAACGCTCCGCCAGATGACACAGAGGAAGACAGCGATATGACTGGCTGGTGTGTTAGAAAGAGACAGTTGTCTTAAGGGTGGCGTTCGTCATGTCCCACCCTGTGTCTGGAACAAGTGACGTTCCTGTCTTCCCCAACAGTCTGCTTTCGAATACCTCGCCCTTTTTCTAATATTTTTTTTTTCAAACACACAAAACGAATTCTAAATACAATATATTTGTTACAAATCGACCTCAAGCTCAGTCGTTTTTAATTGCAAAACCAAATTCCCACTTCTCGGAATCGACCTACGCTAATCTCGAGACTGAACATAAAAAACCAACGCATGGGCGTACACCGAGCGAAATTTAAATAACTGTAGCAATTAATCCATGGACTTTAATTATCGCAACGGGGTCCTGGCTCATCAGGTCGACGGCGTGACTTATGTGGCCTACCCACGACATGCGTAACCAGCCGTCAAAATTTAATAATATGATAAAGAAACGAATCCAAGAAACTTACCAATCGCAAAAACTCAGTGGATCGAAACGAACATATTACTCAGCAAAGATTCCCAGAGAGAAAAAGCCACAAGAATGTCATTAAAAAAAATTAAACTTACAATATATATATATTTTTTTCGTTATGGCAAACCAAATGGACTAAAGGTTATCTCGAAGGAAAAAAGGCGGGACGGAGCGATTCCATTTTTAAAACGTATCATTTAATTTTGGAACCGGCTTTCAAGACGTCAAAAGGTAGTCATTACATATTTTCGAAATATTTAATGGCTAGCTTTACATTAAAGGGACAGCTTAGCGCCTCGTTCTACTTAACAATACTTTTCGGAATATATTTTAACATTCTAGATATGTCTAGAAGTTTTTGATGATGTGCTTTTAAAATTCAATTAATATAATAAAAAAAATATATATATACATTTAGTAAGCTATGATTACAGAATACTAATTACCCCTATCCCTTCATACGTGACGGTATGTGAACTGGCAATGACCTAAAATTTATGGGAAAATATTTTTATCCGAAAATAATTATTAACATCGCTCTATTGTCTATGGGATAAGATTTGATTTCGCTTGTCTCTGCCGCCTGTGGTTCAATCTTGCTCCACATGTAGTGTCAAATGCCTACAAATTAATGACGTAAGTCAAAGTGTGTCATGTCAGTTACAGCCAATATCAGATATATACTAATAATAACCCCAAGCACTGCTCGTTATAACTTCAAATTGCATATAAATCATTTAGATACAAATAACAAACTATAGTCATGTAGATAATCACAAAAAAAAATAGATTTCATTTATATCATCATTTCTGTTTTCCGTCATCTTGTTGACTTTAATAAAGAAAAAAAAATGGTTTTAATTAATTAAGAATTACGAGTTATATAATATAAAATAATTCCCGGAACGTGAATTTATAATGAAACTGTAATAGAGTTGTCACCAAAGCTACAATTTGTGTAATATCCAGGTAACCTAGGTATTAACCTGTATAGGGGCAGATGTAACCGTCTATTAAACAAAATGACATTAGTTTTGAATTGTAAAGACTGTTACACACTTGTGATATAAAAATATATATTATAGTAGCTTTATACGTGATAGCATACAACCCTTATCAAAGTATACTAGGTAATAAATATGGCAATAAAATAGCCAACGATAAAGCGCAAATCTGCACATAAAATGAACAAACAGTGTTGCCATTACGTTGAGTAATTAATCATTATTTATTCTGTAATAAAGTTAATATTAGAATTAATATTAAAAATATTTAATATTTTCTAAATATATATATATATATATAAAGTGAATTTAACAGGTGTGTCTGTCAATATTATAAAGCGCTTCGTCACCGTTTTTGATGGTTAAGGGACGGGTAGGAATCTACTGCGTGTAAGTAACGTAAATATATACATCATGTCTGTATATTTTTATATATTTCTTTGTAGGAAATAATTTGATTACTTTCGCGTCTGAATTATATACAAATATTTTATTGGAAATGTTATATACATTGACATATATATGGTTATGATTTTAATTCATTAAATTTAACTTAATTATATTTTAAAATAACTCGAAGACGGGTGAAACTTAAGGCTTGTGTTTTGAGTTTCTTTATTGATGGCCAGAGATGGCTGGCGGATGAGTCGGCGTTTGTATAGAGTTATTTTTTAATTTTAATAAGTTTTTTACTTTTAATATAAGTAAATATCGAATGTTCTGGATGTTTTAATTAATACAATGCTATGGATCGTTATATCAAACCCACACGTCAGGTTATGCGTAAATAAATATAAAGATATTCAAGAACGTTTTCAATATCTGTTTGTATCGCGGGTATATTATTTAGTATATATTTTTATAATTTTAATTACTTTAGTCCTGATTCTGTTGCAGTTGTGTAATCTTTTGTGTTTCCAATTCATGTCATAAGTTATAAGGCCGAAGACTAAGAAAACTTAATGTTTTTTTGCCTCATGATGAACTTTGTTACTGAGAATGATTTTACTTCTTAAGCCTAGACATCTACTCCTTCATCTTGTCAGAGACTATGAAACAGGTTGGACCAGTGACCCTCTGTATGTAAAACGCGTTCAACTGCTGGTACTGCTGCCAAAGCTTTAAATATCACGAATGCTTTAAATATTTCTTATTCTATTTCTAAGTATTCTGAATATAAATTATTCTGTCTTCTCTCGTCATTAACGCTAACTTCCAGAATCCCAATATAATCAGAACCTCCTAATCTATTCAGTTTTTGCTTTGATACATTCATACTGTCTCCATGGTTGTACTTGTATTTTCCCTCCCTCACTATCTTAGGACTAGACTAAGCCAGGATCCTTGTGATTTCATCATACTATGAGGTTTTAAGTTAATACTTGGAAGTATCTTATCCAAGGATTCATCCAAAGAAATTATGATACTAATAGGAAAGATTTCTGTGATTTTTTGCAAGAATTACAACCAAAGGTCCATCTAAACCCATTATGACAGGCCTACGGCAGATCCTAGTCAGTTTTTGCTATGATAAAACTGCACCAAGTTTCAGTCATGTTCTGCAAGTGTTCGCCCAGATTCCGCCCAATCCAACCATGAAATGATGTTCCAGTACGACGAGAGCCTTCACGGCGGGGGCTACATGGAAGGCGGCGCCATGTACCACGAGCACCGTCTCTCCCACCCTCACATCCCGCCGGTACACTACCCTCCGCCCGCTGCGCCGGCGCACGCGCTGCCAGGCGAACCTCTCGTGCACAAACGAGACAAGGACGCCATTTATGGGTGAGTTGGGGGTAACGTGTGTTTTCATATTATAGATGTAGCTGCTTCGTAGATAACTTAGATTGTAGCGACCGAACCCGGGTGTTGAGAAAATAGGTAGTATATATTTAGATATGTTGCAATACTACAAGGAGTTACTTCTAAGAAGTGACTTAAGTGAGTCAGTATATTGTCCTCGATTTTTTCTTTCTTAAATTCAAAGACTACTATTTTCTGAACAAGTTTGTTTTAGTGATTTTCAGCTTGAAATATTTGGCAAACGTCTTCATATAAACAGTTACCGGCGGTGTTTGTCTGTTTGTTTTTGTGTTCCCTTTTGCGATGTTTATTGTAATTATTCTTAAAAAAATAAATGTTTACCAATGACCTTATAGCGTAAGTCGGTCGCACCGACACTAAATACTTACAAAGATATGCTTATATGAAAATAAAAACGAGATTACAGTCATAATATTCATTACTGTTTCTGGGATACAAAACCATTTTATATTATTGTTTTTATTTACTTATTTTTCCGTTCGATGATCCGGTATTTAGTTAAATTTATTTTAGTTTTGTGTGTGATGTTATTGTAGATGAATCTTTAATTCGTTTTTTTAAATTTTATTATGATACTCTATGATGATGATACTCTATGGTGGTAAAATAAAACGAATAAAAGCTAAGCGTTTATTACAAACGCTATATATATGTGTGTGTGTGCGTGTGTGTGTGTGTGTGTGTGTTATATAACCCGTTACACTTTATCGTTTCCCACTAAGTGTATCGTTGTTATATATAAATAATATTTATTATATTTTTAGCGTCACAATCTCTAATCTTTATCGAGGATTAGTCTATAATGTACGGTAGCCATGCTATCTCCAGATAAATCGTGACAACGTGCCTAGTTAATGCAATTTTTATATTCGCTACGTGTGTGTCAAGGTGTTACCGCGCTGCTACGGAACTATATACTGATCGTGAAGTTAATACCCTTAAGCCACGATAACAGAATTGGCGTGTTCGTTTATTTGTTACAAAATAACCCAAAACATTAGTTTGATTTTATCAAGTATGAGGATTTTATTTATTAATAGATGTATTTATATGTAGATTATTCTATATCTGTGGGAACAGCTTCATTTGAGAGAGATTTAAAAGATCAAATCTTTCGAGTTAACCTTCTGTGTGTTTGTCTGTGAACTGTTAAGTTTATGAGTTTTATCTGTTCAAATGACTGTAAGGTGTTCAGCTTCATCACGATTATGGATATCAGATCAAAACTTGTCAACAACTTTCAATTTCTGGTGTCTGTCTGCGGATAGCGGTGACAGTGGAGGAGCGGAGCGGGGAATAATTAAAAAAAAAATCATACTTAAATATATTACAAAGTCAATGTCATTTAAAAAATATATTTATATAAGAAATTAAATAAGCTATAAAAAAAAAAAATATTTCACTATTTCAAAAACATCCTAAGTTAAATTCGCTTCCAATAAACTATGACGTACCTATCGTTGCAATTTTAATATCACACGTAATATTTTTATTATGTACATGTTATCATTATTTAAATATAATATTTAATGATTCAATCATATTTTTATCAGATCAATTTATGCCAATGCGCTGTAATAACGGCTATCAAAGGGACCACACGTTTGTATTGTAAAGGTCAACGGCTGACTCGATTATTGCATACGATCTCTGTTGCTATACTATGAAAGTATCGCTATTATCTCACTAACTCATTACTCGATTGGTTCTCAAACTTTTTTACCCACAGACAGACTTAACATTCTACATTAATTGCGATTCTTAATGAGTTTTAATTTTTTATTTTTTTTTATTTTTATTTAATACTAATTCTATGTGGCATATATATAATTTGCAGCAAGAGCCTCGCGTTACACATAATTAAGACTTAATCGCGTGATACGCTATAATTATACACTAAGTATATTTTCATTTTATAAACTTAATTGTTCTCGGATACTTTGAAAAAAACTGTTCGGGATATTTAACATAATTAATTTCATATATTGTATGTGCTATAAATCGCTAGCAGTGACACCGTACGCCTTGCATCAGATAGTACCATCACGTGCTCTCAATCGAGATAAAAATCTCTTGTATTGTATTCTCTACGTCAGTCTTAGAACACGAATAGGAAATTAAATTATCATTACAGAATAGTATAGTAATGAATAGTATAGAATTGTAGGAAAGTTGTAATGTATTTTATTTATAACCCGAGTGGGGTCGGCGATATCAGCATCACGTTTGGAGCATCTTATCTGTTGCTCTCAATTACATCTTCCATAGCCATCGGATTGAATGCCATCTTTGTATTATAATCTGTGTACTCGACGTTTTGCGTCTTAAAAATTTAATTTTTCATCTATAGATACTTAAAGAAATGAATTTATATTTAGCAGAAGATTAAATTAGTGATGAATAGTGTCTGTTTGTGTAATATATTTGGTTATGTTTAAATATTAGTTTAGAATCGCTTGCTTGTTAGTGTTGTATGTAACGTGTCGGTTGTTCATATATATTGTTATCCTCAGCCATCCCCTCTTCCCCCTACTGGCGCTGATCTTTGAGAAGTGCGAGTTGGCGACTTGCACGCCTCGCGACCCTGGCGTGGCGGGAGGAGATGTCTGCTCCTCAGAGTCCTTCAACGAAGATATCGCGGTCTTCAGTAAACAGGTAAGCAGAGCATCACAGGATATCATTTCTATCACTCAGAAGTGCTAACCCCTGGATACAAACTACTCCAAAGACAACGACGTCTCATTTAAAAGTCGCCGGTTACATTCATAGTACTTCAGTATGAAACATCATTAAATTCAGTAAAATCGGATTCTGCACGAGCTCTCGAAAAGAATATAAAAAATATTCTCTCCAATTCGATTCATACACAAAACCCATTTAGAAGCGCTATACGAAAATTACTCGCGAAAGAGAGAATGCTGGGCTGAATAACTTTGTGGCAACGCACCTGCCTCCATTACCCATCAGAATTAAAAAGAGGAGAAAAAAAACCGCTAACGCATTCGGATATTAAAATGTCGCACAAAATGGCTACCCGTAAATCAGCGACGGCAATTTCTTCAGCTTTTAATAACTATAAAGCGTAATTAGCAATGGAAAATCTGTTATTGGTTTGTGTAGGCATCGCATTATTGATTGTTTACGGGTTACCGAGCGGCCATTTGCTTTGCTTCCAATATCGATTGTATGTAATAGGATCGATATTACTTCTTGTTCGGAATCGATTTGTTACGTTTCATTTTTATTAACTGGTTAAGCTGTGGCCGGCGTCACAGATTAAATATATATCCGTAGAGTATCAATAAAATCAGAAACAAACATCCGTAACAAAAGCCCGTACTTCATTTTGCGATGTAATTGCTTATTAAATATATTCATAATATTTAACGGAGCGGTGCATTTATGCGATATTTCATTATGCGGTTTTGGTAATAACACAACAAAGTAAATCAGCATGTCGGATAACACCTATTATTTGTAAAAAAAATACATTAAATTGAGTAATTTCGTTGTAATTCGGTATTGTCGGATCGGTAATCTGCTGAGTGTAGACCGTCAATCACTAGCCGTATAATTTTCTTATTCTATAATACCGCAACATCTTTGTGTTGGCTGTGTTACAATAACTGTTGACATGTTGCGGCGAGAGGCAATTTAAAAAAAATATACACTGACATTAAAACGTCACACAACAATTACGCATCCGGAAGTCATGTTTGTTGTTAAATTTCACTTTTTAATATATATAGATGTCAATTAATGATTTATTTTGAATATATTTATATTGTAGCTTGAACTTCGGGGTCTTTTGATAACTCGCTGATAACGTGTCAGTGTCAGGGAACTGACCAACGTTTGTTTATTTACTTTGTATTGACTAAGGCTGGCCTCTGACGAGTTTATCGTGTCACGCTTTTTATAATGTTTTGTCTTTATGTCGTCTGGGATACTCTTAACATCTAAACTATATCAAACTTTTTATAACAATATGCCAATTTTGTTGACATTCCTACGAGTCTTTGATTGCCAGATTATTTTATATATCTGAACTGTCCATGACTATTAGGTTGAGTTATTTTTAACTAGAAATGAATTACAAAATCTCGTCCCAACAAATCCAGATAGCCAAATCGTCAGTCAAATGCCGATAGTGAAGTAGTCGAGATAGCGCAGTAATACAGCCATAAGCTGGGACATTCATCATTCATCCTTGTATTGACAAACGCTAATCGCTGCATTTTAATTACTCCAATAAAACCTTTATCGACAGCAGCACGTGAAATCGCCACAAAAAAGAGATAAAAAACCCGGACCTCCCACTCTAGAGCACTTTAATAAGCACATCCGTAACTCATCGCCGGGCCGAATAAATCATAAACTGTAAAGTGTTTATTTTCAAAGTACTTAATATGTTATAAATTTATTTAAGTGGCGTGCGGTACGATTGTGGACTGATTGATATACTGTTCACCGTTGTGAAGTCGTCGTCGTATTCCGTCGACGGCTGTGGCCTCGGCGGCATGGGCTTGTGGCAGCGTGGCAGCGTGGCAGGGTCGCATCACGCCAGCGACGATCAGCCTCTCGCGGTGCAAGCTGGATAAAGCTCGGTTAAAATCCGCCCATAAATCATGATAAGCAAATATATAAATTAAATATGTCACATAAACGTCAAAACAGTTTTCATTTGTAAGGATTTATGTCATTAATGTCATAATCGATAAAACATAGGAGTAGTGATGTGACAATGAGCTCGGTGAAATTTTAATTGACTCGAGTTTTAATAATGAACAATCGCAAGAATCTCGATTGTTATCGTCCGTGATGCGTTCCTTTATGAACATGTCTGTTCTTATTAATTGCGTAACATTGTATTAAAGAAGCGTTTTAATTGAGAGCTCTGTTTTTACTAACTATAGTAGCAATTTCTTTGCAACACTTGATGTAATGAATAAGTTCAAAGGTGTAACGAACGAGTTGCGGTGAACAGCTGATGTCTTGAAAGGGAAATGTCTAAAAATTATATCTATATATATTGTTGTGTATGGTTTAATTTTGTTAATTAAATTTGATTCGATATATCTCTAGTTTGAAAACATCTATAACTTGACTTACTTTTGACAATTTTTTTTTTTCAAAATCATCTGAGCTCGGTATATTTTAACGGTTTTAACATCAGCTTAATTTCTTTGATGATATGTATCGCATGTTAGGGAAGGCGAGGTGTGAATGTATGCAACGGACTATTTACAACACGAATATATTAATTCCAATAATATAAATTAACGGTACACTATCAATATTTGTCACTGACGCGCTAATTAAGTTGTATTAATAAAACGATATTAACATATATGTTAATACACAAAATAAAATACTGTTTAATTAAAGATCACTGGCAGCGACGAATCCGATACGCAATTATTAGAAAAAAAAAAATAAACATTGTAATCTTTTGCAGTTTTATAATGAAGTAAGTAATTAAATGTTAGAAAAAACTTATGATTGAGCACGCCACTTGTACGTTGTATGATCTATTTGTAGAAATCTTTATATAGAAACAGGTTGGGCGTCGTGGATAGTGGACGGTAATGTTTTAATTACGTTCGTATCAGTTTCCAAAGGATATGGCGCTGGTGGAACTGACGTGGAACTGGGGATGCATTAAGTTGTTGTTAATTCATTTTTACAATAATACCGCTATAATGGCAGATAAAACCTTGACTCTATATGATCAGTGTTTACATCTGTCTGTGCGTTGTACAATTGTATATTGTTAAGGGATTTTGGACGCGCAATTTAAGCTCTTTGTCGTCGACATCGAATTGAATGTTTTGGCGCGAATATAGAATAAATAATGGCGGCCCGGTCAAACGCAGCTGCGCATGCGCCGTTTCAACGATGTGATTCAAATATTTGACTTAAATTTTAGCTTAGTTCGAGCTATAGCGATGAAATAAAATTTCCAAGCAGTATTTATCGAACCAGCTCCATCATTAGCGAAGCGCGCCAGAGTGGAACCGCTATACGATACTTTTTTTCGTCTCGCTCGCACGTATTTTTTTTTTCTCATCTCATCGGTGATTCCATTTTATCATCCCCAATCATTGCATTTGCCATTCCGAATTCCTTGCACATTTTCTTAACTCTTGAACGATTTCGTAAGATAAGGCCGCTGTTCGAGATGTCTCGACGTCCTTTAAGGCAAATGTCATCTGGACCTCATATACATATTCTAAAGACACGCTTATTGCGAGACGTGTAATGGTTATAAATTTATCTAATACAAATGTTAACTTATACAGTTGTTTTATGTACAATTCATGTCGCACACCAGTCGGCCTAGAAATTTCTGAGTACTAGGTTACAAGAGATGGCAATACCAGATATAGGAATGGGATTCTGACGTAATCGAAGCCGACTGCTGTCAAAGGTTAGAGGCGATATAAGAATATTATTTACACAGAAGCTGCATAAAAATACCGAGGATTAACATGCTATGGGTCATTGATCACTGGTCTGGTGATAGGAGTTGTACGTACTATATAGGGCCTGAGTCTGAGTGGGTTTCTGATTGAGTTTGATGTAGTGACAGGCTCGTTGTAGGCTTGAACTGCTTGGTCCACGGACGATTCTGATGGCGTGAGACATTCAATTAGCTCTGACACGCGGGGCCGCTTCCAGTTTTTTGTACGACTTACGGCATTCGCAGCAACAACCGCATCGCTTGAGACTTCGCACAGATTAATAAATCTGCGCAGACCATAAAGTCCGTTGTAATAAGTATATATATATAAGAATTTGATTGGACGCAATATATTTCCCTAGCGATGTGTCATACGCGTTATTAAGTCCATTTTTGGTAAAAAGCTCGCCGCGGTCCAGACTTGTCTGCAAAAAATCTGGAGTGAAGCCGCCATGTTTTTTTTCCTACCCGCTTCAGAATACTCGTGTTAAAAATGAGCGCAGAATGAGTATTAATTCGCACCGGCTAATAATGACATAAATATGCTAGGTTTTGTATGGGGTGATTGTAATTTTTATTCACTATTGTTGTTTCTTGCTGGATCTGATAGAGCTATCGTTTGTATTGATTGATATGAATTCCGTGGCGACATTCCCTGTAGGTGTTGTAACGTACACGACCGGCTCGCATTATTTTTACGACATTTTAACAATCTCGGAGTCAACGTTACTTGCATTCGCTTGTATTTATCTTTTATAGTTAGTCGTATAATTTAACAAGTGTAATAACTTTAACGGCCGACAAACAAACATATCTATATATTAATTAATTATAAATAAACTATTTAATATTTTTGTTTGCTTTAAATATGATCATTCTGTATACATCGTTGCGAACTCTTGGACGCATTCCGTCCGACACGTAATGTCTCCCGATTTCTTAACTGCTAAGTATAATACGACTTCACAAACGTTCAGAATATAACCAGCGGATCGTATTAAAACAGATTAACAATATAATTTTGCACGGTTATACCTCTCATTTTATTGCGAAACCCGAGTTTGGTATTAATTATTTTGAGTCGTAACTGTTTTTAATTATAGTATCGATGCTTTGATTTTTTTTGGAACACTTAAATCAAAATACTCCGAAAGCCATTAAACGCCTATCGATCTTTTAAACTTCCACCGATAATTTGTAAAAATAATAAAAAAAAAACACTCATTATGTATTTGACAGTCTACAGGCACCCCTGTTGACATAGACCAATATAATTAGACATTCAACCCTGCGGACGGTGATGTGTTTTGTAGGTCACATTATTATGGACGTCGGTCGATAGGACCAGTATAAAATAATACCTCGGTAAATACATTTTGAAGGTTAGCAGAGGTCTTTGCGTAGGGTAAATAAGGGTGGATGGCTTGCGGGGGTGTGTTACGACCAGTCAGAAGCAGCTGACGTGGATTAGGGTGTTTTTACCTACGAATGTGGGGTCGGAACGTTTTTCGGTGCCTAATGTTTGTCAATTGTTTGGTAGATGTGTTTAATTCTGTTATAAATGCAAAATGAATCAATTTAGCTCAACACTTCAACTGTTTTTGCTTGTCATATGTCTATTACCTATTTGATATTATGGTTTTATGGATATCACTATACACATATTTTCAATATACAGTTTTGTAACGAAAGACCCTTTTTTTTTAAAGTAGGTACGTTTTTGTTGTAAATAAATAATAAAAATAATTTGTCGCAATTACAAACAGTAAATGTTGATCGCGGTGGTCGTATTTGCTTTTAAAGTGGAAATGTAAAATTTTCCAGCCATTTCCTCAACTCATATATATTCCACCCCGGTCAGGTGCCCTATAATTTTGTGTCCTGGGTAATTCCTAGGTCGAAAATAACAGCCCATCCAGTCTTTGTTAAAGTATCAATTGTAATTAGATATGCCAGCTAACTACTTCTTTAAAGTATTAACCGTTATTACTTCCTTTAATTCCCGATAATTACTAGTTTCTAGGGCTCCTTTTGATGTATTCACGTACTTCCACACACAGCTATTTGTGTGCTTTCATTATTCATAAAACTTATAATTTTCCAAATTTAAATAAGTTTATTTTTGGTGCAAATGCTGTTTGTTTATCAAATGTGAGTATGTCAAAGTTAACCCTCAGAGGACGGAGTGGGGTCAATTCGTCACAGGAAACCCAACATTATTTGTAGCTGATCAATCAAGATTACTCACAACCCTTCCTTCGATTGTTTCATCAATGCCCATGATTAGGGCGTAGCCTTCCTAATGGGGAAGTCTTGTAATTTGCTGATGTATCAGATGAGGAATATTATCCGATATACATATATCACTTCTGCAAGCAAATTTAGGAATAATGCTCAAGTTTCTCTTGAACTTCATGAAGTTTCATTATGATTAGATATTTTGGCAATTTCATATAAAAATTCCGAGCCCTTCCGCTTATCAGACGATTATACTATGTCATAATCCACAAACACAAACTCCACGTAGGCTAATCCCTCATAGATTTCTGGAACCCTTTGATTGAGTTTTAAAATATTATATTAACAAAAGCCAAAACACATTTCCACCCGCAGATAAGTTATTAAACATTGCACCATTACACTTTAATTTTTGGCCCGGCGGGATTTAGGGGTGGTGTGGAAATTAAAAAAAATGGTAGGGTAGAATCTGCTTACTTATTCATCATGACGTACACAAACAAATGCAGCGGCGCGGGGTTAAGGAGCATTGTGCCATTGGTTAGTTATGTTGAACTTTTGTGTTGTTTAAATTATTTTTTATTCTACCGTCGAAAACACTTTGGTTTGTTTATTTTCAAATCGAGCGTGCGCGAGTGCTCGCTGTAAACACGGACTGTTATGAATACATTGTTTGTTTGTTGGCTCCTTAGCGGTGCACTCATGGGAACATATCAAGGGTTAACGCTTCGATTGGTGTGTGAATCTCAGATTGTATGACCACATTTTTCTGTTCAACGATATTCCAAAAACTCTGGAAACGTGTTTAAATTAAGACGCAAAATAATGTTCTCCTAAATTTGGATTCATATTGATTCAACAGTATATATATCACAAAAAACATCTGCCTTTTCGTAACGTATTAATCCGTATCTGAGTATCGCTTAAAAAATTATAATCCATCATTCGTATTCATAGATGTTTTAAATAGAAACGGCCGCAAAAAATGGATTCTAGCTCTGCAAACAAATAATTCAAAACATTTGTTAAAAAAACAATCTTATTATATCTTGTAAGTTTCTATAACGGCGGAGGGATATCCGAATTGTCCGAATTCCAACAACGTCATAAACCGAATTTGAACGCTAGTGTTGTTAATAGTGACAAGTAATGGTTGTTATTACTTGCAGTATTCTACACGACTACCCCTGAGTGACTCATTATGCACTACCTTTATAACCCTGTTTAATTCCTCCACAACCCTCTGAATGCGTTAATGGCCGAAAAACTGACCTTCTGGGTCAAAATGACCCTCAAGGGACCGCTTAAATGCCAACTAACGCGCTGAAAATGCTACCGTGTGAAGACACGTGATTTGCACTGTTTACTAAAAGATAAATTACAGTTTATTTGAAAAGATTATAAGACACGGCTATACGACGGCGCATTTCTTCAGCTCTGATGATGAGGCCCTTGTAAAATTAAAGACAAATAACAGTTGTTAAGGACGAGGACAATCATGTAAGGAATATAAACATCAACGCCATAAATAATTACGTGTTCGTTGAACCAAAATTACACGTTACGAAGAACTGTCAAAACCGGATCACGCCTCCACTTTTATAAATTAATAAATCAGACGTTCGGTGTCCGTTAGTGACAAAAATCACATCAGAAATTACGGGCCACAAATCGTCACAGACCAAGGCCATAAATCAACTCGAATTCTCTGAGCGATAATAAAAAAAACTAAGCAAACACCCCGTCGCAGCCGTCTTCTACCTGCACTCGTATCTTTTGAATACTTTTCTTGTATTAAAAATAAAATTTTAGAACACACGGATTTCGAAGCAAAAAACGCAAGAAAAACTCTCCTTTCATTATGTTCGTCTCTCTCTTTCTCTGTTCGTTACGTCTCGCTCTAATGGAGATGACGCTTAACAAACTGAAGCCGAGTAACATACAGAGATATGTGCTACATATTAAGCAACGGTTCACCATGTGTTTCTAATATTTAAGAAACGAGAATAGTTCGAGATTCTCAACATCGAAACGTCTACGAGATGATATGAAATTGGGATCAAACGGCTCAGGCCACTCGAATGTGGGCCAAACGAGTTTCCAATGTCTGCATTGCATATTTTGAACGACACCAAAATAAACGGGCAACAGTAAAATATTAATGAATTCCTGTTAGCTATGAATAGTTTTCTATGATTTACATATTTATGGCAGCAGACAACACGAGGGTTAAGCAAACAAAAGATCCCGTTCCATCCCGCGTCTAAGTTCTTTTAATTCCAGCCCGAATTCGAACAAAACTTAAACAACCGAAGCTCATTTTATAGAGCTGGCTTTATTGCTACAATATTCAGTAGGAGTCGTTTGGTTAAGAAATATTTATGGCATTTTTTTGTGTCCGAACCCGGAGAGAGATGAGTGATATCTGACGTTTACAAGTGTACCATAAAGCCGTTTGTACATTACATCCCTTTACGGCTGCAGTAAAGCGGTCGAAGGAAATAAATTCGCACGTCGTGGCTGATGAGGTGACGCTGATGACGTGACGTCCGAGCACACGACGCCGGCACGACACGTGATCGACGCACGCGTCAATACGCTTTACTCTGTAATTTGGTGTAACTACCACAGTAGCCGTGGAACTTTTTAAACTCATTTTTTAGATCAAATATTCGACTAACAACCAATAAAAAAACTAAATCACCTGCCCGCTCGGGCTCATAAAAAGTTAAAAAATAGGAGGCGACCTAACTAAATTACAAAATCCAAGCTTTTACGCATTATACGTTAATTAAGTATTGGGACAGTTGCAGCGCAAATCTCTATCATATGATCACCTGTGACAAGCGTCAAAATCGCTCGCGACGTATGATTTATGAAAACTGACGAACGCCCGACCGGCATCTTAGGTAGCCTCAGCTTTATTTTATCTTATAAATAGATTTTTTTATTAAAATTACAGGGTACCGCGTTTGGTAGCGATTTCGATGCGACCCCCGATATATCGGGCAATAACTTCTGGTTGGACGCTCATTACATTATAGACTGTAAACTGAATAAAATAGAGTCTAATATTAATTGCTTATACAATTTCCACATTCCAAAGCCTTCGATTAATACTCCTTCGAACACAAATTTAATGACGGGTTCCGTACTTTTAATTTAGACAGGTAGTTCTGTATTTTGGGACAGAAAATCTTATAGAGAGGTGTCCTTAAAATATTCGTTTATGACAATCCCCGTCAGGATGTAACCCCGAGTCCTTAACTTGCTCGAACAATGGGGTCTACATGAAGGCATTTATTCAATTACACAGACAATGCTATATTTCGCCTGAAAGTGCACAAAGGATGGCCACAATAGAGCCCAGGTAGACGAGCAGGGATGACAGACACTGACAATGATATTTGGGACGAGTCAAAAGTTATTCTTAAATTCCTAATAGTTTATTATAATGGCAACTAAAATATATGACATTTAAGCAATAAAACTGTACGCAAGGCTCCACAATAAAAATAATGTTGATGATACTGTTTAAACTTGATATGAGACGTAAAGAGAAAAAGTACAAAAAAAAACCGAAGGCGCTGCACATACTCCAAGTCGTATTTGACCACCTGGTTCATAATTTTTATGTTCTAGCAAATAGGCTTGAATTCTAAAAAAGTTTAATGCACTTTATAGAAACGGAACGGAAAAGTAATTTTGCATTTAATGTTCCAATACAGATGACCTTTAAGATTGCGTGTCGGCTTATTGAATGAAACGAAAAACTGTTTCTTATTAATGAAGGGAAATAATGGCCTGGACGTTTAATAAATTTGCTCCTATACGACTCGCACATAGGACGAGCTTATGTATGGTGGGGCTTATTAGCATTTAATTGTCCAAAAGTGGGGATTCACGGCTCGCTGGACCCAAAAATGAGGAATTTCCTCGCCGCGGGCCGGAGGAGGGTCTCTCTAGAAGATTGGTTATCGACACTAGGACAAATTATAATACGATTTGATACACCGCCGTGGTTGGCTGTCTCATGTACGTTTAATGTACGAGAAATAAACTTTATCTGTTTAATTAAGATCATATAATATTTTATCTATTCCAATCAATTTCTTTGAATAATTAACATAAATTTTATTAATTATGTATTGGAATTCCGAGAGACAGGATTACGTTTAGAAGTGCTTATAAACTTTGTAACCAAACCCCACGAGAGCCACTTAAGGCGGTCGGCGTTAATTCTTGTTTTTGTGTTGTGTACACTAAGCTTTAATAAAAATGGAAAACCATTTATAATCCGGGCACGGTGCATAGATGCGTGATACTATCGCATTTCCGGTCAAGGCAGGCTTAAAAAAACTTCTCATACTGTCAAAGATTATAAGTAAGGCCGTTCGATATTTAATATCTTTTGTTGTACACTTAAACCTTTAATATTTCTTACGGTTATCGGGCCCGGTTTTCGAGCCGTTGATAAGAAGGTAATTAAAGTTGCTTCGAGTTTAATAAACGTATCAGGTCGTATTTCACGAGGCCATTTTTGTAGTGATTTGTGGAATGCAATCATCGCACTTAGTTACGGCGCGATAAAATCTTGTTTCTACCTTCATTTAGTCTTTGGTTGCGCGTGCGCAGCGAAGCGCGCGTTTTATTAGCCTGGCGTTACGACCCGGCTCCGTCCGGTAATCTATGTTAACCGTTTCAATATTTGCATAAATTCATACGCTTTTTAATTTTATTAGGCGACGATGGTGCTGTATTTCCACAAAGGCCACTTGACTTGAAATTTATAACAGACTTTTGGCACAAATGCGATATTTACATATCCATTGTCTGCCGTGAATTCGGTTTTATTTGGCTCATTAATTTTGATGGATCCTCCGTGGAAACGTCTTTTGGAACTAATTAGTTAATTCATATATGTTTTCTGTTCACAGATACGCCAAGAAAAACCATATTACATTGCGGACCCAGAGGTTGACTCTTTAGTAAGTATCCCGCCATTTTATTACGTCCCTCTTACCCCAAAGATAAATAAATGACTCCAGTTTAATATACCATAAAGTAGTGAACATTTTATAGTTCACGTCTCCGGCGACCGAGTAATTTACGATTTGATTAGTTAAAGAGCTGTCTGAAATTAACCTCAGGTATACAAGGTTCTCGGAACGACGAAATAAAAGAATGATGAGGATTAAAAAAAATATATCAATATATATATTGTCACTCATAAAATTCTGAATCGCACAATCCCCCGTGGCTAGCGCGGACAAAAAGCGAAATAAAAATATGGCGGCCACCCACCGCAAGAGTTCGACACGGATACTTAACAGATTTTTAACAAATAAAATCTAAGGCATCACGAATTGCCCTACCGGAGCGATCAGTGTTCACTGTGTTTGTAAATTGGTTCATAAAAATACTAGGCTAGGGCCAATAACAAATGAGGCAGGCATTCCTTCGAAGTCAGCGTTGCCTTCAGCTCCGTATTGACACACATTGACCTGTAGCGATCTGGTGTGAGTCAGAAACTTTCAATATAATATGAGGGGTAACAAAAAAACGAGCTATAATAACCAGTTATCCCAAGGAACATAAATCTTAGGTTCGTACGTTGAAACAGTAGCGAGGCGTAGAGTTATAAAGCATCTCGTGAGCTGATAAGAGTCATTGAAGCCTCCAGATAAGAAGACCAAACAGCCGCATCCGGTTGAGCAAACTAAATAACTTAAAATGGGGTAAATTTATATTTCTACCTAAATTTATCCGCCGGCGAGTTGAGCGGGACAGAAAATATTAATAAAAAAGTTATAATTATGACAGTGACATTACAAATGTTTATTTAATAAATAGAACCTACTTTAATTTCACGTCTCGTAAAATGCCTGGAGTTATTTTCGGAGCTCTATTCAGTTAGCTTGAATGGATGCTTTGAGTCCTATTCATAAAGTAATTGGCCACGTATGTTATTGTAACGCCACTTGACATTCATAAAAACTAAAGTTTCGTTATATTTCTTTACAATTCACAAAAATTAACTTCAACACTTCTTGTTATATATATCCTTGACTTTGTCAATTCTCTGGGATGTTGTTAATCTGTTGTGCTGTATTTAATTTATTTACAACGTCCAAGCTTAAAGTGCCCAGATATCGCGTGAAGATAACCAAGTAAAATAACGAAAATATCCTAAAATTATCAAAGTTTCGTTTTATTCGTTCTTTCATAGATTTGCAAATATTTTTTGCGTGCCATCGTAATTCGTTGGAATAAAATCAAAAGCCAAATAAGTATGAAGTCAAAAAAATGCAAAAGTCAAAAGTGAGTCTTTTTGTTTCGCCTCAAGCTGTTATTTTTGGCTGTTTGCACTTTATCCTATAAGGGCATTGTTAACAAGCCCCGTTCGCAATGTGTCGATACGTAATAAGAGTCATTTGGCTTTATTCGATTGTGAGTGCGGCTCTTGTTGTGTGTGCGGTTTACAGCCTTTTGTAAATTACCTTACAATGAGTTAATTGGGAAATAGCGAAGGTACTTTCTGTGTGCAGATAGTTATTACATCATACCATTGCATCAATTACGAGTTGTGTGCGGAAAGCTTCAAATTATTTTACTATTTAATATTCTTTTTCTATTCGCGATTCATCGTATCATTATTTTCTTGTGTATAATTTATGTCAGCGCTAATTTCTCTCTTACTATTGACATCCGAGTGTTCTGAACCTCAATGTTTGCTGCATCTCGTCTGTGTTATCTCGCTGGCAGCCTCCGACTAGTGTCCCTTACAACAGTAAACAGTTCACCTTCTAAAATCAGTCAACAAACTAACGAGGTTTGCTCATCGGTAATATAAGCTACCTTCAAGTTATTATTAAGGCACTGTCATATCTAACAGTGTGCTCCTGTGGTTAGGCATTTCAGAATTTTCTTTTAATTCATAATATACATATATATTTAATATTTTAACTTCAATGTCTTCAGACGGTAGCATGTTTGAGTGGCTTGTATTACAAACATTTAGACCCTTTATAATGTTTGCTGAGCGTTTCTCAAACACCATCCGGGTCACGGCAAAACCACCCTTATGTCATATGTCATATAGATCATACAATTTTCGTCTCTCCATAGTAATGTCAACATATTTTTATCTGTGCATTTGTCAGGCGTCTGTGCAAACGAACGGGGGTGGCGCTTTAATTGACACTACTCTCATGGCACCCGGTTAGATGAGAGTTATTAATTATTTAAACACTTTAATAACATTATACTAAGATTATTAAAAAATCTTTACATTTTTTTATATTGAGAATTGAGTCACGGGAAGCCTTAATTCATAGCTTCCACCGCTTCCTTCACATCCGACATGCGATACAATGCATCACTCAAATAAATACACTCGAATGTCATAATCAGAAACGAATTACGTCACTAATTAATAAAACTCAGTCTCTTTCAAGATACGAGTCTAAAACTGTGAGATTAGATCCGCGATACTAGATAATTATCTCATAAGTTTTCTGTGTACATTAAACTTTATAGCGTATATTAAAAAGTAGGTAGGTCTCTGTATCATGTTGCCTCGTTATTGTCGTTATATAGTTTGGTATATCTCGACACAGCGGGACATCGATGGCCTTTATGCAGCTCTTTGTTGCTCACTCGCCATTGTCTGATTGACTCCGTAGCAAAGCTGTGCTATATTTACGTATACTAAAGTGAATTCTTTTATTTACAGATGGTGCAAGCGATACAAGTCTTACGGTTTCACTTGTTAGAATTAGAAAAAGTAAGTACCTCGCTTTAATATTACTCGTTGGGATACATTTCGAATCAGCGGATCGGGCCGAGGATAATGTTATGTGACGCTGTCCGTTTATATCGTTACGATTTACCGGCTCGGTTAAAGATTTTGTATTGAGATAACAGATTGAGATCACAGCCGCTATTATATATAACGTGCGTGTCATTTAATTATGTTAGTTTTGGAGTCGTCGGTGAAGTATCCAGAATCGTCCCCGTCGGTAGTGAGTGGACGGCTGCTGTTAACTTTTTCGTGTGTTTATTTTCCCCTTATCTCCCATTTCGGCTCGTTCACTTCGAGACCGGTCCGATTTCTTGCGCGTGTCGCATCGCTCCGCGTCATTATACCTTCCAACGGCTAACGGTACATCGGCTAAGTTTTTGCCATCGGCAATCAAATCGGATTCACGCTTACATTAATTAGACATCAAATCCCAGCGTCCGATTAATCCGACGCGATGGTCACGTTCCTAAACTCGTTCGCTGTGGAAACTCGAAACTTGTAATAGTACGCCGGCA
This sequence comes from Danaus plexippus, assembly GCF_018135715.1. Lineage (NCBI taxonomy): Eukaryota > Metazoa > Arthropoda > Insecta > Lepidoptera > Nymphalidae > Danaus > Danaus plexippus. The sequence continues at coordinate 4,709,792 of NW_026869853.1, forward strand.
ATAGATTTTGGTATGGCGCCGCGTCACCGGGACCCGCTAGCTGGAGTTGTCCGACCGGGAACAAAGAGGTGTAACGAGATAACTTGAAATGTGATACGTCTTCGACTGGCCGGAGGGAGATATAAAGAACGATTCGAATAATAAAAATAAGACGTCCTAAATATTGAGCGCTGCCGCGGGCCGGTCGTACCGACACAGAACGCAGAACCCTGAGCACAGAGCACACAACACAGAGCGCGGAGCACAGAACACTGGCCAATGTGAATGATAAGTTTTAAATGCCCCCGTAGTCCATTAAAATGGAATCAGTTGTAGATTTATTGGAACCTTCATTTAAACTGTTGCACGATAAATAACATTTATCTGTATCTACGATCGTGTGTATCTAAAAAGCAGTTTTTTGTTATGCTCGCACGAACACGTCGGCTTCTATCTCGTTCCTAGTTTTTGTCCAAACATAAAATACAATAAAAAAATATATGAATCCGTTAGCTGGATCCATTTCCGCCTCAATACGTACACAGGTGAAGGCTTCGAATCTGTTACTCCGATGATATATGTAATAATAAAATATAACAAGCACGACGACGATAGCCTTAATGGCGTTTACAAATAATGAGGTAATCGTGTCGATAATGAAATAATCAATATTGAAATTGAGAAAAACTCACTTAAAATTCATGAAGTTACGAACTAAATAACAATATTATAATATCCAATAACATTTTTGATTTATGTTTGTTAATATTTTTTCAAAGATGGCCGCTGGCGGTCACATTGGGTTCGAAATTCGAATCACGGGATGTTTGGTCGCGATCATCTGATTGGTCGACGGTCTTATATTTTTTTTCGGTCTTTTTATTTGGAATGTACCCTAATTACGTTATGTGGTACCGACGTCCAGAGTCCAAGACAACACGGTTCTCTACTTAGCCAGCACGCCTCATTATGATAATCGCTCAGAACATAACCTGACCCTGGCGTATTGTGAATTAAACATTTTTAGTTAACTTTTATTCGCTAATAAACGTACAGGATCGTTTCATATTTTGTTTCTAAGTCATAAACGTTATCTGTAACGGCGTGGCTAAGTGATTTACGATGTAGGTCAGATTTGTTAGTTTAGCGACTCGAACCTGGGACCCTCGGTTTACGACACGGCTTTATAACTTTAACAGCCTACGAACATTAACTCTATAGTGTGACATGATTTTTTTTTCTTTGATTGCCCCAACTGCTGTTAATAGTTGGGTGTTTTAATTAATCAGATTTTCACGTTTGGACTTCTTCAATAGGAGGAATATGCGTCCGATGTTGCACGAGGATGAGGTGAAATATAAAGACGATAAAGAAAAAAATGATTCAGAAATTAAGTTTGGTGCGATCCAATCGACTCTCATACCAATGACCGGTTCTGGTTTTTTGTTTGAATTAAAAAGATATAAAAAGATAGATTTCGATCGTCCCCCGTCACTGATGTCGATCGATGTTTTTGCATCCGTCTGTGTTGCGTGGCTCATGGCTCAGCTGTTCAGTATATATCATAATAAAGATATTATTAATCTTTAAAAATATACTCCATCATTAAAAAAACACTAAAGAACGTAATATTAATAATGGATATTTATTAAATTCAGACAACTCCAGTAATAGCTATATACTCGTATGTAGTCAGGTGACTCGTGTATAAGTGTATGCGGAGAACGAATATAAAGGAACACCCTTTAATCACAAAACGACCGTGGCATACATCGGAGCTGGTTTTATTCGGCCCACGCCTTTGGCACTCTTGGACCGGAGCCCTCTTTAAAAATCTTTAAAAATACCACATACCTGTGTTATAGCCACAGATCGCGATACATTTTAAATTAAAGTATTCCTCGATGTCACCGAAATGGCAGACGGGTGACAGGAAACAAAGAGATCCTAGCCATCATAAGTCGTGATTTTCTACGAACTGTCATACGTGTCGTGTTTCAAATTAAAAAAAATAAAAAATAAATGAAATAAAAGATCGGTTCAGAAACAGTCGGTATCCGAATCCGAGCTCCAGATTTATATTTCTGGAAAGAGTTTAGTGATGTCGAAGATAATCTCGCCGGAGCCGGTCCGGAATGCCGTAATATCTCATTAAAGACATCAACAGTTTACTTAAATAATCGTATCGGATGTAAGTGGCGTAGGATTTTAATGCTTTGATGGCGTCTATAGAGATTATATTGGGACGTGAGGCGGGGAAGTTAGTCCGTTTAGACACTGATGATGCGGCAATCCCAAATTTGGATATTCGGAGAGTTACGATGTCATCTCCGTCGCTTTCTCCGCTTCGAGAATAGATCGTGCATCACAATGATGGCGTATTATAAGAATTAAGTTTATTATAAAGGATTATCCTATTACAAAACTTTCGGCTGTCAAATATTACAGTTGCCGGAGTGCAGAGTAAAATGGTGGAAACGACATATCAGCGGTAGTGGGATTATAAATAAAACTAATGAGATATCATAGCTATATTTATAAATATAGACGTGTTTTGATATCTTCACGATATATATTGTTATAATCGGTTTAATATAGAAATCAGATATAAAAGGAACTGCTTGTTTGTACACATCTGTAGTGTCCATAAAAACTTGTCGATAAGGAAATTACAGTCCTAAAACATAATGATCTGTCAACGTCTCGCCGTTTCCGTTTCAATTCTATTTTGAAGTCAACTGAGCTTCTTTTTTTCAAATCCGCTAAGACCATCCCGATATCGTCTCTCCGAATGCGAACCGACACCTGCCATTTTATTGCTTCTCACACTGTAAACGCTGTCTAAAAATTTCGTTAGCTTTTTTTATTGTCTTATGTTAATTTCTAAGTTAATTATGCCTATGAAAATTTATAAGGCCTCGAACAGAATTAATACTCGCCCGCCGGGGGTCGTATTTTATTGGGCGTACGGAATTAAAAAAAAAATGTATTTACCTTTTTATAATAAGTTTTGTCGTTTTTACGATGTTTTGAGTTTTTACAGGTGCGTGAAACGTCAGTTGGCTCGCGTTCGAAATGTATTCCCTTTGTTTCTTTTTTAAAAAAATGACATTAGTTCAAAGGTCTACGGCATGTTTTTATTTAGAAGAGCTTTCGTATAACTCTGGCGAATGAAAGTCGATTATAATAACTGTTATAGCGTCTTTAGAAATTATGTTTTATGTTTAAAACGCTGTAATTATTATACAGTACTTAATAAATGTTATTAAAGAATAATTCATAAGAGAGAATGGCGCTCGGCAACTCGTACGAACGCTTCGAAAGTCGTCAATAAATACGAAAGTTATTCTAATTTTATGTTTCAACAGGTGATAAATAATTAAAGGTAAAGAATTATCAGAGAACTGGTTACCTTCATCAACCACGTGTATGTTGACGTGAGATCATGTCATTGATGGCGGAATAAATCAAAACTAATCAAAGATCCTATCGTTGGGAAATAAAATAAGTATTACGTAAAGCGCAATAAAAACATGGCCTTCGTAATGACAGCCGTAGAATTCTGACAGCAATTAGCACTCCAGCGACGGAATCTTTATTATGTGTATAAGAGTATGATCTGTGAGCCGCTGGATGAGACGTGACTGTATGGGATGTCTCCGCAGGTGCACGAGTTATGCGACAACTTCTGCCACCGCTACATCAGCTGTCTGAAGGGCAAGATGCCCATCGACCTGGTGATCGACGAGCGAGAGACGCGGCCGCCGGACAACGGCGAGCGCTCCGCCCCTGACAGCAGCCACGACGGCGCCTCCACTCCGGACGTCGTGAGTACCCCCTATAGCAAACACCTGATTCAGAGGCGCGATCCCCAGCTAGCACCCAATTCGACCACGAGCTATCTCGTGCACCCCTGCTCTTAGTCTGGCCATTGCAAAAACGAAGTCTTTCAGGGGGTGCTCGCATTTTAGTTTATATCCCGCCTCCCTAGCTTTGTAACCTACCCGGTGCTTCCGAGAGCGGTTCTCGCAAGCCCCGGGATGGCTTAGTTTAAGTAATTAGATCAAATCTTCGTTTTTGCAATTGGCCAACCTCTAGCACTGTACCTTTAAAGTCGATTCCTTGATAAAAGCTTGATTCATAACACAATATACAGTGAGGGGTGAAACGGGTGCGAACAAACTATCGGTTCGATCGCCGATTCTGTCTTTCTATGAACATTATGCGCCGATGTTCGAAATATTATTTTGCGCCGGAGTTATGTATACGATTAAAAATTACGTATAACGTTGATTGTAATATGTGTATACTAATAATGAGTAACTTATAGTGAGCGGAACACAGCATGCTGAGTGTTCCTCACACAGCGCCCTCTCGGGTCTATTAAATATTGATATTTCTCTAAAGCTGCGATTGTCTCGATCCCGAGCTTGGTTTTATTATTTAGGTTATTTGGATAACTATTTGGAAACGAAGTATACGTAAAAACACAACTTTAACTTGCCTAAGTGAGATAAGATACTTAAGATTTTTAAATTATTGTCATATGTTTCGGTGGTAGATGCTAGTGTAATCTTTTGGCTAGTAACAGTATATTATACGTGAATAGTTAATAAAGCAGATATCTCTAACTAACAAGAGCACAGAATAAATTTAGTTAGCATAAAGAAAATACGTATTATGTATACGCTAGGTGTAATTTAAGATGGTCTATGATGTTTGCACTTCAAGCGTATAGGCGACTGTCGCCTGAAGTGCAAGGGTCCTAACAGTCGTTTATATTATATGAATGTGAGTTATTGATAGATACTTAGACGCTTCTTTACACTAGCGACGTTGTTGTGGTGCGACACTATCTCGTTTGACAGTTGGAATGTTATTTGCTATAGTTTTTGTACACCGCATTCGAAGTATTTTGGGTAACTGGCACAGCGTTGTTTTAGACGACACTACTCATCTTATAGATTATCGGTTGTGTTGTGGACAGTTCCGGGCGATGCATCGATGCATCGTCGTTATAATCGAACGATTCATATAACACGGTATGAAACCCGGTGATTTTGATGTTTGTTTATCGATGTTTAAGGTATGTTTTGGCGTTGAGACTGAATTGTTTTGTTTATGTTATATATTATTTCTGTCATTGTTAACATGGAAGCCATAATTTTGAACATTCAGCCGACCTCGACGGATGTCTTTCGTGACTTACTTAATTGTCTGTATATGAGTTTTTTTTAACATATTATTGTATATCAGGACCGTCTGTCCGTTTGTGCGTTAAGTCTTTATGTTGTAATTTAATTTTGCGTAATTCTAACCTAAATGTGTAATTAATATGCTATTTGGTGTACGTCCATCTTGTATGTCAATGTGATTTAATTTTATATTATTATTATTATTTTTCTGAACGGATTACAATAAAATGTTCTGTTTGAAATACATTGAAGTTTATTTTATAATTATAACTATTCATAAATAGAAGCGAACAATTATTCCATAAACACGAAGGAAACTCGATAACAGACGCTGGAAGACATTACAGAAATAAACTTGTTAAACATTTCAAAGGTGAAAACGACGGTTGTAATAAAAAGGGAATATTTGAGGGAAAAAAATATGGTATTTTTATCATGTCGCTGTATTCCATAAAGCGCGGCCCCGCGGGATGCCGGAAAATTGTTTCTTTACAGCACCCCCCGTGATAATCTTTAGCGAGGACGAGCCCCGCTTACTGACTACGATTCACGAAACACACTTGGATTTACGAGGATTTACAACCTTCTGCTGATGGAATTAAGGCTTTTAAGGTTTTAAAATAACGAAAACTTGTTCAATCAGCATTATAAGTATAATTAACTTCAACGTGTAGCGTAAGTGCACTAAATCTATCGTTACATGGTTCTTATATAGAAGTACTAGATATTTAAATTATACAAGAAAAGAAAGGTTTCAAATATAAAGAGAATATAAAATACATAATTTTTAAACATAAAGTAACACTCACAAATCCCAGATGATTTTCCACACACCGCTTTCATTGGCAGAATGTGTTATTTTTTTTTATATAGTCTGTCGTTGACGTTTGATGGATGTCAATTGAAAGACAGCGGGTGACGTCATCAGCGTCAGTTCAGGACAATTTGAGGTTATTCTAACCTTTAGCTATTGGGATGAATGGCTTAAGATTTTGTATTAAAACTGACAGACGTTTAAGTTATAATGTCATTTATATCACCAGCGCCATACTTATCGTGAATAGTATTAACTGTTGCCATGAATAATGCAAGCAACATTGGGGCAATGAGAAAAATAATAAAATAAGGGGACAAAGAGATTTCGCCGGGATATCGCAATTCGTCACGGATTCGTCCCGGTATCAGACGCTACAATGTGGATTACCAGCCGGGGACAATTTCTACCCCATACATAATACAAGGGACAAGCATGTCTCAGGACCAACGGAATAATGTGCAGAGAAAAAACACTTATTGTCATCGCTTTTATGGAATTATTATTCTGTTAATTCCGTTATTGTTGACCGTTTTATTAAAATACTTTGAGACAAACGAAAGGAAAACATATGTATGCTATGGTACCCAAGACATTTTTAAATTAGCGCTGTGGATTGACATACTTATTTTATTGCACATGCATAAGAAGTTATGCACAATAGGTGAATTCAGTTTTAAAATTCTCTACCTTAATATGATGAAGAAATAACGCTAGGACTTGCCAATGGCTCTATTATATTGACGAATATTAATTATTAACTAAATGCCATAATTATAATGACAGAATGCCATGATGTAAATAAATTCCATTATAATTAAATAAAAAATAACTTGATTTTTTCCCAAAAATTTATATCTTTATTCCACTCTAAAATTTTGTGTATTATTTTATAAATCAAAGAAGTTAAGACAAGAAAATGTTCATATAAACCCAGAGCCCTGGACATGGACCAGGATAGAGAGGATAAACCAAATTTAAGATATGTAGATGTAATCAATCAGTGATTGCCAAAAAAATGTATCCTATGTTAGTGGTCGTATAATGATAGCCAATGTAATTAACTCTGTAAGCAGAGACGTGTAGGATATCTTATAATACAAATATAAATATTACATAGGTAATTAATAAAAGCAACGAGATATACTTATCTTCTTAAGGTTAAAATAATATCTACTCAGTTAAAATGCCTCTTATTGAGACATTTACTGTGTAGCGTTCAGCTTTACCAGAAATGAAAGGTTTTGTGTCGCATTGGAAGCAATGTTTATAAAATTTTAAGAAAACTCGCCTCAATTGGAAATGCTGAAATAGAAATCTATCCATACAACCCTGCAAGTAAGAAATAGGTTCTATTATCTGGGTAAGAATAGCGAAATTCATTTGCTTATTTATGTACTTACTAATCATCTACAAAAATGTCCTTACGGTTGGTTACATGAAAATATTACATACGTTTCGGCAAAACATTTAGATTTATGCATGAAAAATTAAAAGTGATGATAGTGATTTAATTTCGTTATCTTTAGTAGACAGCACGAAAATTTAACTAATCTTTGTAAACGTATACGTTGAAGAAAAACAAACTTTTAATGGGCTATCTGAAAGCAATTAATTTTTTTTATATATCTGATAACGAGCGTCTCAACGCTTGATTCCAAACATTAATTCCGATGTGTTGTCGTAAAACGCAACCTCAAACCTCAAATTCAACAATTTTGGCGCCAAAACATAGAAAAGACGCCGCCTGCGCCTCGTAAACCGTCGGCTTCAAATCGAATGCTGGAGAGCATTGGTTTGAGAACAGCCAATCGCTGAGATGAAACAAATTTTACGATCGACCATTGGCCATGTTGCGGTTACATGTTTATGACGCTCCTAAGGTTTACTCGCGAAAATTCTATTAATAAATTAGTCGTAAATGCCGCGTAAATTATTATTATAGCGTCTGTAATTATTTCCTTTACAAGAATCATATTGTTATTTCTCGAGTCGTGTGTCATCCCATCCGCAGTTAACGGCGGAGCAATTACATAAAATCGTATAAAATATAATGCTACGTAAATAACAAATAATTTTTCCCTGAAATCATTTTTATAAGCACCTGTATTCATTTCAATGTTACCAGTTAAAGAGTGCCCGCTGAGTCTCATTAGAGGCACGCGTCGACCGCGGGGTGCCAATGTCTTCATTCTGTTTTTGATTGAAAATCGCTATTGTATTGATATTGTTTACGTCTCCTGCGGATTTAAGAAAACTGAAAATAACAACAAATAATGATGTTAGTGTAGCATGGACTGGTGTTTTTATGATATAACACAATAACTTTGTTTATCTCGAAATGGAACGGTAGCTTACTATACGGCTTTATGCTCATTGCTGAATAAATAAAAACAGTAAACATAGGAAAAATACACAAAACAAACGGAGACGGAAATTGAATTCTGTAAAAAGTGCAATATTTCCTCTTGGTCCGATATTTATTTCATACGGAACCACCGCGCCGTGACATTAGGGGCCGGTGGAACCCCGCAGAGCTATTTGTTGGTAAACCAGGGAGATATCCGACCCGAGCAGGCTTGAGTGATTTCCGAGATATAAGAATAGACACACTCCTACATATGTCCAGCACATTCCGATTCTTATACGAATTTAAGTACACATAGTCGACGTTCTTGATAGACGATTTTCTATTAGGTTTCCCATTACAAGTGTTGTCAAGGTTCATGGAACACGAATATATGGACACTTTCTTGCTTGAGAATATTTTATTTATTTGAAACGGAAAGTCCAGACGATGCGAAACGAAAAAAAAACTTAAACGTTCAACAACTCGGTGCGTAACTTAATGCCGGTTGGAGCATTTTAAAAATGTAGAATACGGCGCCTGAGCCTGTGCCGGCGCTGTTTATTAAAAAAAAAAATTAAAAATAAAGCTGGCAACAGTAACACCAGAAGTGGAAATAGTGCGTTCGAAATCAAAAATTCGAATTAAATTTAAAAGTTTAATTATAGAACAGCGATCGGCTTCCGTAAAAGACGAACACATCCACGAACACATTTTCTAATTAGCGATTGGTCACGCGCTCGGAGGCCGGCAGCACTCTTATTCTAAATATGAATCGGGCAATTTGAATTTCGAACGGTCCGGCTTATGATTTGCTCACAATGCTTTTTGTGGCCATCGATAACGGACTCGTTTCTCGTTTCAAATTAAAAGTTGCTTCTGGATATAACTTTCATGAGCCCACTTATCTTTGGGTGCTATTTATCATAGACGACACAGATTACCAAAATCTATGTCGTATTGTTTATGAACTCTGAGATCGGCGTATTCTGTATGAAAATGTTTAGGACACGAGTTAAATGTGAGCTTTGTATTGTAACAAATTGATGGCACGGGAGCGGACCCGATGTATGTCGAATGTGCATTTCTTTATGAGACAAAAGAATGAAGCAGAGAGTGTCATAATGATTGACATGGACCGACGAAGGGAATTTCAAAGCAAACAATGTCACGCCACAAGTGGTCAGCTAAATAAAGTGATGTCGTCATGCCAATTAAAAAATATTATCCCCCTTAATAAGTGTCAATTCTTAACGAATGTGTGCATACGCATGATTTTTATTTCACACGTTCCTGTGATACGAGATCCACTCGGGACGGATACTTTCAACCTTACAGCACAGGCAATATGGCACATTTCAGATCTAAATCACATTTTACGACTATTTTTATTGACGCTTAGCTCCGACACTGAGTGTAGCAATTGCAGTGAAAATGATCATACGGACGGAAACTGTCGTTTAATATTGAATCTTTAGTGTATTTATATAGAGTTTGATTTCAATCGACATAAATAATTCGGTTACATGTTCATCGGTGCGCGCGGTGCTCTAATACGTCGTGAGTCTAAGATGAACGAGAAGAAGCGCTCATCAAATTTTAATAGTACATAAAAATTATAATCAATGAGGCGAACACGATAACTGTGAACAGTATCAACAAATACACGACGCCACCACAAACCGTTTCCTTAAACACATCACGATATGAGATGTTTGTAACTACGTAGCCAACGTTAAATATTAGAATATGCAAATGCTAATGGGACGCTCTAAGTAACTTATGTTCTGGTATGAGATGGCGATAAAACCGAGATGTTTGTCGCAGCCGGTCAGGTGATCCAAGATTCCTGCTATCATATCGCAGCTATTTATAGACCCCTGACTGGGCCACTTGCACTTACTTCCTGCTTTCATCTCGAATCACCGATTGCTTTTACACCAGTCGTTGGAATCTTAAATACGATTCAAATCTGTTAACCTTTAATTGGATATAAACTTCTTTTATGGTGAATTTGTTTGTTCCATGGACTATTAAAGCTGGAAGGATTGATTCAGAATTGATGGTACAAAGATATTTGGAGATAATAAACTCGATCGACTCCATCCAGGAGTTGGAGACAATAATAAAAGTAACGTTGGGCTTGGGAAATAATTATTGTATTCTAAGTTATTAGACCATATCGCATCGTAACCTTAGCTTTCTCGGCTAAGTTTGAAGTCTATCGCCGATATTTGCGAAGTCGCGTCGGGTAGAATACTATTATCAATTTTACAGAAATATCAATAACATATAAATAGTAATAGCAGTGTTGTTGTGTGTAGTATTCTGTGTTATTTCCAAGTTGATTTGATTTGAAGAAGCTGGCAGAGTGGTGGAATGTCGTCGCACGTGGCTCGATGTTGATAATAATAAAATGTTGGCGCATTATATATTTATAGTCCGTCTCGCGGCTGTCGTTGGTCCGTCCGTCTGTCCCACTCGCTTACTTCATACACACCATGTTTCTTTGTCTCCTTATAACCGGGTTATAAATATTGCTGGATACAAACAAAACGTCCCCCAGTCACCGACTCTGTACTCAGTCCGGGATTATCCTCACCTGTTACCATTTCTCGTGGAAGTAACGAGCCGACATTCTCATCCAGAAAATTTATTTTGATACGATGTTTCATATGATGAAGAATACTTATGGTGGGTGGATAATATTTTTTAGCCATATTTAAAATGCTGTATTTCGAATAACATCCTGATCTGTTGGAACCATAACATCATACCAGTATTGTTTTGCTCCAAGCTGCTATTTGCGGCTTGCCGTCCCCCTCTCTCCGAACCCCCCACATCCCCCAACACCCCCCAGCGGTGTCCGTCTGAACGCGAGCTATATTTTATCCCCGGTTGGGCTCGCCACGTAAACTGTCAGAATCGCATGTAGGGCGTTCAACTCGTAGTTTAAAAGTTTACGAGTTGCTCTCCTCGCCACAATAATATGTGCTTTTACGAAACTCGAACAGGTTTTAACGATTTATGAGCTTAATTGTGGACGTGATAATTTATCATTTTTGCCGAGCCATTGCAAAATTTGCAATGTCCAATTGATATATAAATGGCTGGATAAGTAAGCTATTGTAGAACATAACACGGGACTTATTTCGGTAGATGTTGTCGTGGACAGGAACGGTACTAACTTTATATATGACATAAATTAAAAACGTAATTGTCTCAGCGACGTTGCGAATGTCCCATGAAACGACATTAACAAGCGCAATAATAATTACTTATAAATCATAGAAATCATAGCGACGATGCATTGATAACGCGGCACATATCTCAAACGCAACTGAGTTATGGCCCGAGCGTCGCGGCGGACAGGCAGTTGGCGCGAAACGAAAACGCGCTTAATTCGCCCGTGATGGATGTGTGCGGCTCTTATTAAAAATGTACACGGCCTAAGCTTTTATTATTAGACTTGCGACATCGAAACCGAACTATACGTCTCCCTGATAACATCACGCCGAGCCCAATGTTTCACAGTAATAAATAAACTAGAATATCGCAGATTGTTATTTATTTTCTGATCTCATTCCTGTTCCCTGAAATCTAATTATGTTCGAAATCCTCTCTCCATAGGATTCTTTATGAGGCTCACTGCGGTTACTTACCCACTCGCTGTAACATTATGTCTATAATAAAATGCTTGTTTACGACAGCGTACAGTGACATTTGCTGTACAAACACCATAAATTATTCCTCAAATCACATCTGATGCGTATTACCCACTAGCCTCATACAAAAAGCTTCATGTATCTCCCGATCTTCACGCAACGACAAATGTGTAACAAATAAATTATAAAATCAACGGCCTACGTTTTTATATTTCACGTGTGAGCAATCGTCTCGCTCACTCCTTATGTGCGACTCGTAACCTTGTCTCACTCGCACATGAATTGTCACCCTGCATTTGCAGTTTATCATCAGCTATCCTCTAATCATGACGTCTGTATTATGTATGTCTCTGAACTTTTTAAGCGAATGGGTTATCAAACTTTTTTTAATAATATGAACATTCGTTTATTAATTAAAACATTTCATACTTTGTTCAAATTTCTATTACACAAATTATTACCAGCGACAAGCATGTATTTGCTAAGAAACTCAACTAGTATAGTCTAAATGCCAATTTTCAATTGTAGATTATTCATGCAATAAAAAGAAAGTGAATGTGAGGGTATCTCCTAATTAATTAGCGAGGAGTATAATTAGGTGTGTGCGCGGGCGCAGCCGTCGTGTGAGGGTGTGGGGGGAGGGGGAGCAGCTGTCACGGCTGACAGATGGCTACGCGTCGCTGGCTCACAACCATCTCCTTTGAAACCCGCCTGGAATCTGAGGGCAAGGAAACCAATCTAATTAGATGTGTATTAATTCAGGGATCTATTCATCAGATCCGATTCATGGAACAATGCGTAGTAAACGTTTTTACATCCATCCGAGGAAGGGATCTGTTCAGCTCAGGTGTTAATGGACATTCCCTTCATATTATGACATAAACACAGGCTTCGAGCGAAAATTAATACAAAATAAAAACAAAGAGATGCGGCCAGCATGTACATTGATATGTCTGGTGACTTCATCGTCCACTGGCTTTGAGTAAAAAAATATATTGATCAGTAAAAGGAATGTACACAAATATGTATTAAAAAAAACTCACAATTAACTTCATATAGACTTTAGAGACTGCGAATGCCCGATGATAATCTTAGCTAGTCGCGTTCCGTAATCTCCGATGACTTTAAAAAAACTTGAAAACGCTAGATTGACTTCAAGATATGTCAATCAAATATCTGGTAGTGGCAAATACTCCCCTGTCATCAGGTAAGGAGCGCTCGAGCCAATCGGTGGCTTATGCCTGTGGAAATAGTGGTGTTTAATGCTTGCATCTAGATCCGGTGCTTGCGATGACAACTTTGCCTCTTAATGACATGCTTGTCTCGTCCGGACGGGCTGCGATTTAAACTCGTTTATCGGCCATTGTGTTTGTGTGCACCCAAATAAGTCGGCGAGATTAGTAAGAATTTGTGTTGTTTGAAAAAATAATTCACGCGTGTTATTTATGAATTTATTATTGATATTCGGACATTTTAATAGGATTAGTTGGGATAAACTATCCACACGTCCCTGTAATACATTTTGAAAAATTAGTTGGGTTCATTAAAATTATGCCAAGTTTTTAGGGGTTAGGGGGTCGCGTTGAAAACCAATCATATCAGTGAATGGTTTGAAAAATATCTTCAAACAAGTACTAAGCTGCTATAAGAAAGAATGGCGTGACAGTTTGGGATCTAGGAGGTTGGTTGGTATGCTGCGCGCGCGCATCCCGCGCGATATCTTGTCCGGCGCGCGCATTCCCGCCACGCGCACCGTCTAAACTAAATACATAATGTGTTCGCGAGACAGCTTTACTTGATTCTCATGGCTTTCGCGGTAACCGCGTAGCAGAATGTTCCGTGATTCAAATTTTGCTGATTAAATACCATGACGTCGTCTCTTATGACGTGAATATCAAGTCCAAATCAGATCGTCCGCGACATTTGACGCCGATAAAAGAAATGAAAGAAATGAAAATATAACGTAGTCATAGAGAAGTCCTTCGAGTGACATCTTCGTATCAAAATATTGACAGGAGGGAACGGGTTGCAGTCCGTGAAATATACAAATCGAAGCCCACGTCGAATGTACAATTTGATTAATAAAAATGTCCATCAATGTTGGCATAAGAATGTAAGTAAATTGGCAGGTGATGTATCGCGTTCAATTTCGTTCTCCGCTTAGAGAATATCAATGTGTACATCGACCGAATATTGATAGCGGCGTCCGTCATTCCACATGCATTTCACACGACACTTGTAGATTAGTATTGTTTTGGCTTTGGCTTTCTTAAGGACGCACATACAATTAGCACCGTTACCGCACGGGGATCAGGAGTTCGATCACGACTCGTTACCGTCCCACCGAAATTATTACAAGAGAGGACGTCTTAAACGAATATATCGGTGAATGTTGATATATTCAAAATAAATTACCGGCCATTGAAACTAATTGCAATGGGAACCAATGGCGGGCCTCACTTATTCTATTTCAAAGCCGAGGTAGGGCTCCGGGCGAGTAATTCAAAATGCAAATATTGTGCACTTATAATATATTTTGTATTCAACGGACATAAATGCAACTCGTCGTCTACGCCTCTCGCAGGTTTTACTGGAGAATCATGTAAAAATGTGTAATTTTTATTCCAAACGCACACGCCTCATTGGTTGTTCCCATGGCACTAATTTTCGCGAACACAAACTGTGTGTATGTGATCACCTGACGGAGAGACATTTGAATATCATCAGAGTTCACCGATTTCAAGTCGCTCCTATCCGGCCCTACGACATGTCTGTATATCAAATTTACTATTATATCGCTAGAGAACAAATTTATCTGTGAGTTGATACCGAATTAGAATAATGAAATTCAAATAGATAAATACGTAAAATTATCTCTCATTTGTTGGATTCGTTTTCTTAAATCTGTCTTGTTAGCTGTGATATATCATTGTACATGATGCAGAGATAGTGATGGGATGGCCGCCGTCGTATCTATAAAAAGGTGCTTCGTTAGTGATTCCCTCCACCTCCCTCCCCCCCCCTCCACCGCACCCTCACCCCCCACTCCCGGTCTAAATATAATCGGGGAAACGAACCCGCGACCGTCGCACGTGTGTTCACTTAGAACCCTGTAACTTGAATACAGACGGGCATCTCAGTTTTTGTTTAAATAAAAGATCTCGCAGGATCCTAATCCTGCCCAGCGTTTACCGTTGCTGAACTTATGAAAAATGTTTACGGAAAATAAAAACCAGCGAACCGATGGCCGGCAAAAAAGTATATGCGATTTATTCATAGGATCATTGTATCGAAGGTCGGCGGAGATGTAGTCGGCATTAAAAAGTATAAGTGGAGTCGAACGGGTTTGCTTTTATTAAATTTCAAATATGATGGTGCCAGCACCGCTCGCCGCTCGCCGCTCGCCGCCGTGGTGAATTACAATTACAAATGTCGACGTCCACTTTTGGTTTCAGCTGGATTCGGGGAAGAGACAATAACAGTATCCCGTTACACTACACTGATTATATGGAGGTGGTTGTACATAACACGCGCACTTCGGAAACGACAGAACGTATTTATAGCTTAATTAGCGACCACGAGTTTTTAAAATATACACGTCCGTAGGCAGTCAGATTACTTTAATAGCTAGCGTCTATTAGTTTTACTGATGTTATATGGGAGGCTGTGACAACATACGAATTAGGAATAACGTATGATATGGCCCAAACCAGCCGAGGACGCCAGCGAGGCTTGTGCTCCTAATAAATGTTTGTAATCGCCGATTGAATTGCAACCTCTAGAGGATTCAATTAACTGTGATAAAAGGCGTCCACTGGAAGCGGGACTATTAAATCCTTGATAATTACAATAACTACAAATAAAGCCAGTCTTTACATTCGCCGGTCTAGATTCGAATCCAGTCGAAAGCTCAATTTGCTCAGTTGAATAGTTTTGTTTTAAACAACCGTATCTAACGAACTATCTTGCGAATAATTCACTGTAAAGCATGCGTTGATCGCGGTGCCTGGAACAAATGAAACTAGACCTTTTGTTCTTCCGTGTAAGTTAGGAAGTTGAATGGATTGTTTTGTGTACGTGCTCGATTTCGGCGATCGTATTGAACTGAACTCTAAATATTTATAATAGAGTTGTTTTTGTATCGCACGCAACCGGTTTTAAATGCAAAAACTGGAGAATTCAGTGTTAAAGATGACCGCGCGCCGATTTTCGAAATACGACGAGCGAAATCCGAAAGCCATCTTTTTGTGTCGCCGATGATAGTTTTTAATTATTGTACCGCTAATTAGTTTTTAAGGTTCCGCAATAATTCGTTAAAACCACTACGCTGACTCATCTATTGATTATGGTATGTGAGCTACGTTTTTGGGACGTCAGTGTGTTTTATCATTTAACTAAATCCTCGCGCTCGCCAATGTTTGAGGAGATACAATTGTAAGTAAATAAATATATCCGGAACCCGTGACGTAATTCTTAGTCAGTTTTATGACTTGTTCTCGCGGTTTCAAAACAAAAAGACACCCAGGTTTTCGGGTGTCTGTATTTGGCGAGTTTTTGTCGCCGTCTTGAGATACCTTCTATTTATTGCTTTGGAGACGTTGTTGTATGCGATGAAAAACGACCTGTCCGTTTCAATATATCATACAAATGTTATCTTAAAGTTCATTCCCATAAATTTTTTGTTGCTGAAAATTTTTAAAACAAAGATATACTATTCAATTAACTATGTGCGTTGCCAACCTTGGTTGTTGAGGAAAAAGGAGGGGTAGAGATTAGGGAATGGCAGGAAATGGTGGGAACGGTGAAAGGGCAACCGGCTCTCTCACTCATCGTACAAAATGCAGCCAATAAAGCTACTTCAAGACGATCTTCTCTGAGAGGGTGGTACTTCCCCGGTCGAGGCAGCCCATGTTCCAGCTGTAGTAATTTGACCACAGCTAGGCTCTATCACCTTTAAAAATAATAAAGTTATGATATAAAAACGGTCGTCGACTTTACTTTGTCTATGCGATGGTTTCAGGGGCGAGCATCAGCTCATGAAGGCAACTCTGCCGGAGTCATGTTACATCTCGTTGAGGATCGACTTCTTCTGCTGAACGTCATTATCATATATTATCTATGAATATATATGAAAACGAGCTTCTATGTGTTTGTATTCCAGTTGAAAATATACCTTTCGTATAGTCTAGGCTCTACATTTTGAGATTTCCACTTTGTTCTATTTTTCACAGGCTTTTTTTGTGTATACCGTTCACATAAAATCAATATTTATGATTGATTAAGGGCGTCTCAAGTTGTTGCATTTGGTTTTATCTGTTGTACGAATTCTCCGGTAGATAAACTTGGACGCGATTATATATAGATTAGCAAATTACGAAGTATTTATAGCATTTGTGTAAAACGTTGTCAGTTTGCCAAAAAATCCTTAGCTGTCATTGTGTGATGTCAATGTATACACTTGATGATAGATATCAGAATTGATTAACAACAATAGAATGAGAGGGAACTGTTTTGGAACTAGAACGGTCGGGTGATATCAAGATGGGATGGTAGGAGTATGAATGAAGTGTGTGTCTGTTCATCAATTTGTCAGAGCATCAGGTCCGAAACAACGGCGTGATTCGATGACGGCTGGATGGATGCCGGTCGCTATTAGGAGCGGTGCCAACGGACCATGATTCACTGCGGGTGAACGAACCAATTGTTTTCATGCGGGCTTCCATTCTGATTGGATAATATACCTCTTTATTTGGGATGCTGTCCACTGGTGATACTATCATCAAATACTTTGCCTAGCCCTGCTTCTCACAAGACTTTCATTGAGTCTAGGTTTTATAATGAATGTATTTGCCTAATTTTTTCGTCATGACTTTCAAAATCATTTGTTAATCATTCATAATAGTATTGTGAAATCTATCCTCTGGCAGCGTGGATCCGTTGTCATCGTCTTCTGTTAGTTGGCAAGCTCACATCGCATTCTGGGTCAGAATCACCAGCATGTCTGAACACCGATTTTAAACTCTAATTATACGACATAGACTCCATATTCCAATATCCCGTGCGAGATGTATGTGATAAACAAAATAAATTTCCAAGTTTAAAGTCATATATAATATATTTAATATTAATAATACTCTTTGTTTTGTCTCGGAATAAATTTATAATCTGTTATTATATAATCGAGTCCCAAAGCATAGTTTTTTTTTTATTCAACCGTTACCGAAGAGTCAGTCTAATGATTCTTGTAATCGAATATGAAACGAAAATCGATATTCCGAAATCGAGAAGCGGAATCGATATTCTTGATCTCATCAGTATGACGCCGGCCGGTGTTCGCTTGATTTACGAACGCTCGTTACAAGCACCATAATGAGTTGCGCCTGCGCATCGATTATGAGCGGGCATTTTTAAATTAAGAACTCGTCGATTTGTTCTGCTGTTGGTGGATTGCGAAAGCTTTCGGTTATTAACTTTAAAATGGTTTTCTATTTTTGTGTCTGATTTGCATTGTTATGATTGCTGAAGAAATACAGCTCGCGTTTATATTATTCGTAATGGACGTATCGCAATATCTACGCCAAGCTGTAGGTAGATATATTATCATGTATTTTTATAGTAAGTTTTTAAGAATAGCGTTTTTTAACAGTAGCCAAATCACTTGGGAGGATTACCTAAAGTCAATTCTTATTTCTGAGTCCCTGAGGGATCTATTCTGGGTTCCCTCTTAAATTTTTTTCCCTCATCTGCTAAGTGCTGTATTTATAGAAATGGACAGATGTGGTTATTTCTAAACAGTATGTATACTTTCAAATATATTCCGTTTTGTGTTCAGATGATTCTAATTATGTATCGTCTGTATTCGTGACTGAAGCAACACTAGCGTTGTTTGTTATCTGTGGCGATATTTAAATTAAGATTATTAAGTGCAGTACAGAGCTAAGTATTTTTTTCTACAACAGGAATGCCGTAAAATTTGGAGCTACCGTATTTTTTTCATTATACACATATATTTGTTGTATGAAACAAGATATTCAATAGAAATGTTAAAACAAGAAATATATTTTAAATGTATAATAATAAGCCGTTCCAGTTAATAAGGTTATATTTTTTATCGTGTTTCTGCTGAGAGATATTAGAAAATGCTTTCAAAGAAATAATTGGAACGTTTTCAAGTTTCCTCGCCTGTGTTTGACGTACACGAAATATATTACAACACTTATTGCCAGCCTTAGGGATAGCGACCGTACACCTTGCCAACAGAAAAATGTTTAGGTATTTTCGTGAAAACTCTAAGGTCAAATTAAGGAGCTGCGTTCTCTCACAGCCAGTGACGTCATCGCTGTTATTACATTCGAAGATGAATTGATATTATCATACAATTAATTTATTTTCCGCTCCACCAGCAACATTTCCCGCCACATCACGAGGTTCATACGTACAGCGGTTCCGTAGCGTGTATTCATTAAGGGAGCACCATTAATTACGTATCCCATCCAATGCAATGCCATTACTCTAGTTCCAAGCCAAAACAAACAAATCCAGCAATAATTGTGACCCTACAACATTAGAGATGCCGTCGCCGTGTGTCGGACGGTCTTTATATTTATCTGTATAGAGTCTCTGTTGATTGCATCAGTATCCGGATTCCATCTTTCCCGATCTTCAGTGGCTTGCTGCTGAGCGATATCTGCCTCTGTGTCCATAGCGTTACGACCTTAGTTCGGTTATCATCGGGGATTCAGGAATCAGTGGATGTACCGAAATTCTCAAGATATTGAATGATTAGCCGCGGTACGGTGTGTCCCCATAAATAATACATCGGAGGGGAGCCGTGATGGATTGTATGTTTGTCTCTCCGCATTCTATTACACTGAATTCTTAAAGGGTGGATCTCGGGGTGCTCGCTATTATTAGAGGCTTGCGTTGCTATTTTAGCAGCTCATACTTTTCATGAGCGTGTTCGTATAGTTTTCGTTACATCGATACTCTTTTAAAATATTTAAATGTGATATAAAGACCCCTGCGCTGTGTCGTATCTATCACGTGTGTACTATAACGTTGATTCCGCCGATTTTATCGCAATTTCTAAAGTACTATAAACGCAATGGTTAACTTTTCTATCGACGTTTGAGATGTTATCAGGGCACAGTCCTGTCGAAGGATAACCGTCTCTAACTGAAAAGTAATACGGAGTATAATCGTCGGATGAGATTTTAATAAAAATTCATCGTTTTCATCAGTACAGTTCTAATGATAATAACACACGCAACGTTGTACAGTTAGATGATAAAACAAAAATTAATTACAAATAATCGTTTCACACCAGAAACAATAAACTATAGAGCGGAGGTGTCCGAAATATGACTTTAATTCAACACAACATCATCTGGATCATAATAAAAACGTAGAAATAGACATTTTTATTGGTCTATTCTGTTTAGAATTAAAAGTGCCTATAAGTAATCAGCAGACAAGTTTATATCTGGCTCGTAAAACTTACAGCGTGTATGCTTTATAGTGACAGATATTCGAGCATAACACAAACACCTGTTGCTTAACTTGATATAGATAATCGTAAATTCTCAAATCATACGCAAATATTGATTCGCAATAACCTCACGTGGGAAACGAGATAATTTACACTATCGATTATAGTATTTAATATTTATATAATAGAGCAGTCACATCGACTGGGGTACTAGTTTTAATATTTTTAAATCGCTATATTTTGTTCATCATTTATTGAACCTTACAAAGGACCCTCAATAAAATTCTTTATCTAATAGAAAGATTTTTCTCCCTTCAAATAAGAAGTTTCAAACTTTTTGACAGTCCGAAATTTTTCTAACAATATTGTCGACATCCTGATACTTTGTACACTTTTATTTGGACCAATCAATCGTCGATATGTTTAAGATATGGCGTTTCAAAAGTAATAATGGAACCTGCTTTAATAACCGGAGCGTCGTATTCGTGAACTAATATTCAAGATAAAACCGCAAATGAACAACTTTAAGTATAAAAAGGAGCATTTATATTCGCAGGAGACGGAATTTTCGCTAAAAGCAAAATAAACTCTTTTGTTTATGGTACATGGGAAGTTGTCAATAGACAGGATACTTTTCAATTCTATTCCCGCCGCCTCGTGCTTATCGCGACACTGAAACTGCGTCTTCAAAGACTCGCTGTTAACATTGGGGTTCCTGTTATATGGAGGAGTTTGTACAAAGTTCCTTTCAAGTTTGTATTCATATATATATTTGGTGTGAACAAAACTGATTGGATGGTTTACGATTTTTTAAGTATTGCTGTTCGCGCAGCTGAATACCATTGAATGATAATTATTATTTTATTCAGGAAATCCTCTTTAACCACACATTAAAGTGCACACTCGATGTCTCACCGATAGTCACATGATAATTATGAAAACACGTCCCGCCGAGCGCTCGTCCCGCGGAGACCGTCTTCGGTGAACTTATTTCAATATCAACTTTTTATTATTGAAAGTATTTATATTATTTCACTTCGCCTCCTCTCACTTTTTCCAAAGTTCGGGCGGTTTAATACACTTAGGGCGGACGTGTCGCAAACTTGGTCGGTTTTGTTTCAATCATCTTTACAAGTTTCCTCTTTATATCCAAACTTTTCGTTTATTTTAACGTGTTTAAGGACCTTTTCCTCGACGGGTTTATCTTATTGGTCGATTATCAGCTAGATTGGATCTCTGGAGCAGTTTCCGACGTACCTTTATTCTGATCAGATTTCTGTTCCTGAGCATCTCCATATATGTTTTTCTCAATCAATGGCACATCACACCCAACTCTTTACCCCTTGACAGTTGACAGGCGTAATCTCACGGGTCCATTGTCGAAGCCGCTGCCGCGCGTTCAAACTGCTGAACAATTGGTACATAATGATTCTACTCCAGTATGGTTTTCATTGTAATCACCCCCGCACGCTCCCCTAATGATTTTTCCTCCTATTTGTTTTTGTGCGGTAATTGTTGTTTGGTTTTCTTGTGGATTGCTTGAGGGTAAATAAGCCGTAATAAAGATTGTTTAGACGCTCGCTTCTCTCGGGCTAGATAATGTTTTACTACGATGGATCGGATTTAGTTTTAGATATGGAATGATGCTGACACACAGAACCGAAGACCCTAAATGATTACATATATATTTGTATAAATTTTCTCTTAAAACATTGCCACTTAAATAACAATTATGAATTCATGGGATCAAAATCATTCAAACAAATTCAATAAGAGTCATTTCCATATCTATTATGAAGCAGTGGTCCCAGACAGCGCCCTGAGAGACACCTGACACGTGTTACTCAGATTAACTGCACTTACAATTAAGCTTTAAGCTCCGGTTAATTAAACTCGGTGTATTGTCGCGAAACCCTTTAAGCCGCCCACAATGAGAGCTTTTCTGTAAAAACCCCATTGAAAAGTGTGCCCATTGATGGACGTTGTTATTGAATTGTTTGAAATCTTAATAGGATTTCGATTTAAACTGCGGTTTCCGTTATTGACTGTTTAGTTTTAATGGCCATTGTGTTTTTATTGCTTTGTTTAATTTAAATAAAATTATGATTCTTTATTTATTTAATGTAATTCGATGATTTTAGTTTACATTCATTATGTTCTGTTCTTTGTTTTGGATCGGAGGTCACGGAACCGCCTAATAACCAAATGGTGTAAGGAATCGTTTGAACAATTAAACGGAGACTTTAAATCCGAATCCAAGCGATCTCATTTAAATAACAGCAGTAAAAATCGTATTAGATATTCAATTAGAGCCGCCGGAAGTTGGGAGGAAACTCGTTAGCCTGCCATCTGACACTTCGACGGTAATGCTATCGTGAGGCGCATATCAAACGCGAGATTTCGGTATTGTTATTCTGATGCAGGTCTTGTACAGCAATAAGGATCGCTGGTGTGATGTGTGTATATCGTAAAGCCGTCTATTACAATACAATAATTCAACATAAGTTACATCACATTATATTTCTTGGACTACAAAACTGTATTTATCTGATTTTTTTTTTCGATGTTAGTTGTTTAAGTTCGGTCTTTTTTTGAGTGTCATAACCATGGTATTTGCTCTCATAGTTGCGAGTAGCCTTTCCGGGAGCGATTCAATATTACTAACTCCATTTATTATTTTCTATATATTTCTTAATCCTCACGTCAGACGGGACCTCGCTAAGTATTTGTTGACCATCTACGATCCCTGAATAATTTATGCTCTCCCGTTCCGTTACATTGAATATCTAACGACCTGTGTATATCCAGTTAATATTAATACCCCCGGTCCGTCTGCCCCGAGTCTCGACTTGTGGAACTCATAGCAATGTCTGCTCGGCTAGCAGTGCATCCTGGAAAAAGATTAGCTTGGAATAGCTAATGGTTTGTCAGAAGTACATGCATTTGAGATCATTGGAACAAATGGCATAAATAAAAGAAATTCTATTGTAAGGATTTGCAATACTGATGAGCACCGTTCAAATGCGATTGATGGCATGCAAAGAGCAAAATAATTGTCGAAGCGGGGATCGATTCATGGGACGCATATGCATGTTATAAGCCGTTCGCCAGCGACTATTCAATGTCGGCCCTTGTTTTTTAAAGGAAATTAAATTATCATAATTAGTTGTACGACAGCTATTTACGACGTCGCATTAATAAGTTAGTAGCGAAGTTTTAATTTATAGCTACATTAGTGGTCCAAGATGTCTCCAGTACAATATGTTGAATTGTATTAAAACTAACGCAAAACCACTAACAAGTTATGGTTAGTGTTTTTGCGTTAGTCCGTAATTTTTATAGTGTTAGGACAACAAAAACTACAAAAGAAAATATAATACATATTCATTTAGATTTAAAATTAAAATAAATTTTAAAACCCATATAATACGATCATAAAAAGGGAATTTCAAATAACCTATAAGCCAGAACGGACCACAGTAATCTAGATCTGACTGAAAGCTATTGCTAGCCAAAATAAAGAGTAATATAATCCACGAAAAACAAACAATGCGGTCGCGAACAAAGACAGGGAGCAAGACAATATGTTTTTATTCGCATGTCCCCTTCAAGGGTTGAGGGTTGCCCTCGGGTTACCGGCACAATGGTAACCGAATCACGAGCTGTTATTGCAACACAATTACTGCTGATTAGCTATTGAATGTGCTCTAATTCTTCGATTCATAGTTACAACGAGATATGATACCCAATATCCAAAGTTACCCCAAGCGGGGCCGTGCTGTGTGAGAACTGGTGGCTGATCATCTAGATAGGATCTCCAAATATTAAACAGACGTTTTCCTATAAATATGGCGATACGATATTAAGATAAAAATGTTTCCACCTACACGAATATCTCACAGCGCTGATTAAAAATCTGTCAAGTGTTCGCAATTTAACTGTAATGATATCCGGCGGTAATAAACATGGCGACCGAGACGCCGGCCAGAGGACGCTTTGATTGAACGCGTCGGACAAGCCAGATCAACGATATTTGAATATTAAATGACGATATTAATAGGAACTATCTTAGTTTAATATTTGGTTGGTTGGTTAGATTTCTTGTTCAGGAAATGGCGTATCTCGATCGAGACGTAAACATCAGATAGTTTGTTATATGTCTGAACAAAATGTTTACTGTGCCTGGTATATTAGTACTGTTTAATAATCTGTTTTAAATAGCTCATGATAGTATTATACGTAATTAATTATAATGTTGCCATCATATAATTATGCATACGTTTGTTAATTTTCTTGGCATCTAAACACCTATGTAAATAAGGGGTCAAAGTTATTATTTAAAATTATATATGTGGATAAAATCGAAGAATATGGTGGAGGCGAATCAAAATAATCTTTGGGAATTAGGACATGACACTTGACCGAGATAGTTATATCAGATATTTACTTAAAAAATGTTTGGTTTGCAACGTTGTATGTGTGTCAGACATGAAGCACGTGGATGTGACTTATATACTTTCCCATGAGGTCATCGACACTCGCCTATGGCGACTTTGGAGTACCATCACGGAGACCATAAAAGTGTGGCGTCGTTATGGGTGGATTAAGAGGTCATAAAACAAGACCTTGAATTCTCGTGACGCTTGGATATTGTCTGTTTGTTTGTCACTCTGTGATTCGAATGGAAATGTATAAATTTCACCGTCCGGCAATAAATATAACATTTGAATAAGCGAATGTCTTTCAAGCGTCTTATCACATCGAATCGTGCATTGAAACATGTTAGTAGAAAGAATTATTTTATATTACAATCAATAAAACATTGATTACATAATATGTTGATAAATATTCGCTAATTACTTCTCATCGGGAAGGACGTCGTAACTTTGGTACACTTGATACGCGTGACACGACGGCCATATTAAAACATGGCGCCTAAGTGACAGCTTTTTTAGCGGCATTATTTATTGCTGCATTGTTCTTATTTTTTATGAAGAATTGGACATCTATTACTAATGAGCTCGTGATTTAAATTATAAGGAATAGTCGAGCGAGGAGTTGGTTGTTTATGAATTGTTAAAAATAAAATATTTGCTCCACATATATTGTTTTTGAGGGCGCGTGCGCACGATCATGTTACCGTACGCCGTACGCCAGGTGGGAACAGCGCCGTATTGTAATACGCATTAGCAAACGTTCGCTTTTGATATACTTTATGCTATGCTCATTTCATTAACCCATTGACTCAAAACTGAGGTGTACGGCATATGCCTGTATAAGGTTTCCTACATACAAATCGTTTTAAAGGTGTCGCTTAAAGGTTCCTCTATGAGCATTTTATTAAAACATATGGAAAGTTGATTCGTTAATGTATGTTTTATTACTAAGTGCATTCCAATATGGCCGACGGATCCATTCCGTGGAAGTAGCTGTATAAACAAAGAGGAAAACAAAAGAAGCGCTACATTAAGACGTATGACCTCTCTCAAGATGACACAATAGTAAACTCTCATTTGGCAGGATTAATGGTAATGGAAAAGTCGGGTTCCTCCCTCGGAGTGGCAACGGGGCGAGCAAGACGGGAGGGGGGGGGGTTGTATCGGACAGTGTGACGTCACGATTTATGCCTTTATTTGTCCGACGTGATGTTCTCAAGATATCACCGATAAATAGCCGTTAGATTTAAGTTTCCATTGTGTCATACGATATATGTTTGCTTTATAATATTCGCGACTTTCCCACGACACCCGACACCCGACACTGGCACGCGTCGTGCGAGTGTCGCAGCCCCAGAGACGGCGGGCTGCGATCTATCTTAATTATATTTAAAAAAATTGTTTTAGATCGCTATTACGGTTTTGTCACAAGAGTTCAGAAGAACCGCGAGAAAGAAGAAGTAAAGTAATGTTTAGCTAACACTTTAATTTGAATTTATATTGGGAAATATATAATGTTTTATACGCTGATTCGAATCAGGACACGATAGCTCAGTTGGTGAAGCTATTGGAACTCGATATTCTGAAGATTGCTGGTTCGAGACCCGCTCGTGTCGTTTAATTTTTCATTTTATATATTGTAAACTCTTTAAGACATAACAATTTAATACTCTGTTATATTTGTAACAGAAAAGTTTTACTATAATGACTACGTATCATAATATAGAGCCGTCAAGTTCAAAATGACAAAACGTATGTTTCCCACAGATCTCACACCGCAAAAAACTTTCGCCCGAATCATAAACGTCGCCACGCCCGTTCCAGGAACCGAACCCGCGAACCGACAATGTGTTGCGAAATTACCACTTTGCTAGCGGACCCGCCCTTTCAACCTGCTATTTATAGACCCGATCACAACAAAAACGTCTCAGTGTTCGGATACTCACTTATACTTTGTCCCTCTAGTGTATTTCTTCTTATATTACATTACATGTTTTACTAAGACACTATTAGATTCTTTAATGCCCGAGTCCGAACTTAAAATGCTTTCTGTCGTGTCCCTCCGATAGTTCAAGCGTCCATATCGCTCGACATTCCGTGTTCACGACACTTATAGAAACATATCGGAAAATAATTACACTAAAGGTGTTATTTTAACGATCGTTAACCAAATGGCGGCTGACACTCGCTAACGATACCAAATTATGCCCCGCTCTGTCTGTGGATAAACAAAAATTATAACAATGACGTAAAAACAGTTCGCGAACTTTGTAAGTCATTTTCGATTCTCACATATGGTGTGAACCGAACGCATTAGCGGCGACGCTTCCTGCCACGGAAATGGAAGGACCTTTTAAAAAAACAAACTTCCAAACTATTCATTTAAATTTGGAACTAGTAATTTGGAAGCGGCGCGAAACGAGGAGTCATTTTTATTAATGACATCACAAAACACTATACTAGACTTTAAGTATCCGTCACGCGGGATCGGATTTTTGTTATTCCGTAATTCGAACTTCGAATTCTGAAACACGTGTTCGATATTCAAATTAGGAAATAGAGCTGATCATCGTCAGTTCCCGCCAGTAATTGAAAGTGGCAGCGGACATCTGTTCCGAATACGAATACGAATTCGCCGTCTGTTCGATTTCTTTAGTTGCGTTTGATATTTCCAGTATATGTTAGTTCTACTTGTGATTGATTTGAAACGTCATCGTATACTTTAAAAGAAGCATTGGTTTGTTCCGTATCTATATCGTCGGTAAAAGGTTTCGCTAATTCGACATTGTTTTCAATTCCAATACCTAATTAAGCGACAATTTAGAGTAGTGATAGCGTTTTTAATGTACGCTGTGTTCGATTAAGCGGGTGTTAAATTATATTAAACTGTAACAATCCTGTAACAAGACACCTGAGGATCGTTAGTACTCACGATCAGTTTAACGTTACACGAACAACTATTAATGATACATATTTTTTTTATTTTTGGTAATTACGCTCACGGGAAATTAATGTACACGTCAATCAAGGTGTAATAGATTTTCTGTTGCTAATGTTTCTGTATATTAAAGTCTAATATGTTAGGTACTGTTTAACTATTATCATTATAATATTGAGTATTGAGTTAATGCAAGCGTATCGAACGATTCCTGGCCCATTAGCCCGTGTGTAATGTCGGGCTGGCGTGCGCGCGCGCATCATTACCTCGGGCAGGACTTGCGAAATAACGGATAACTTAATATATTGTACCGAACGGAAATAATCTAATAGCCTACAGACGGTTTTATTGTAATTTTCACTAACGTCATCATGTTTTAGGTCCAAGAATTGTGTAAAAATTACTTCTCAGTCCCTATTTATACGAAACGATGGGTTTGTAACATAAAGCTATGTGTAATAATATGACTATGGTCTAAGTGCAGTACTTTATCTTTGACTCATAGTTTTTATATTCTCTACAAGTGTTATGTTCTGTTTCAGCGGCCGCCGTCATCGTCCTTATCATACGGCGGTGCCGTGAACGATGACGTCAGATCCCCGGGCTCCGGCGGCACCCCCGGACCACTCAGTCAGCCCCCGCCGCAGACACTAGACCCTGATGCAGGTCAGTCTCCATATAATTAAGCATTAGCCTAGTTCAAATCACCAGGAAGGAGGGAGAGCGCCGTTAGATTGAGGCTCAGATACACGAATGAGATGTTTCGATATTCGTTTATTGTTCGTTAAAGGTCAAGGGCTGTGATGACTGACGGTTTGTTAATGAGCGCCTGTCACCAGTCGCAGGGCGTGTTGCTCCTACGCAGTCCCGTACCTAACAATTAACATGTCCGCACTAGGAGCTGGATCGGAGGACGTACGTCGTCAGCCAATTTAACTGTGACAGATATTCATCGTCGCGTCACAGTCCCGTCACCTTCCTCCACAAAGAAACGGTTGAGAGGAATTCCTAAAATGTTAACTCGTCGTTCATGTTACCTTCTGAATCTCGATCGATTGTCACGTGTCATGTATCTTTCGTTCGGGAATGACGGATGAGTGCGTGTTGAATGGCCGGTTATGACGTTTCGGTACCGCGGACCGGCGAGCACAATAGGTATTGAAATGAGGCGGGCCACAGGACGGTGATGCATGTATCGAGCTCGCATCTCGGACGATTATCGCTTTCATATGACCACGCGCTGGGTAATTTGTGTGGGATTACATTGTGTATTATTCAAAATAGATCTTTCAGCTGTTTGTGTCGACGAGATTTAAAAAAAAAAGGAGAAAACGTATGATTTCACAAAAGACGCAATCAGCGGCAAAAGCTTTTGACAGCTGTCAAAAATGGCGAGCGCGTTGGCGCGAAAAACTAACAGAGCGTCAGTGATTGTATTTGTTTAACATTTTTCGTTCAAAAATAATTATAGTTTCGGCACACGTCTGTGTAATTGTTTAGTTCGTCTACGGTTTTGATGGCGCGTACACTACATATTCAAAATAAATTGATCTTTTTGTACGGATTGACGCAAATAGGACCTATTGTATATTCATATACTGACAAACATGTGTATGCATGTATTTGTTTCATAAAATAATATGGAACAAAATGAATTTCTATATTGACACTTGACCCAAAGTACTTAAGTAAGAAAGGGCTAACTTTAGTCCGTGAATTATTCAAAATTTCAAATTTCCCTATAATTCAATCACGCCTCTCTTCCCGGGGGACGAGGTAGGGGAGGGCCGGGTACAGTCGGCGGAGGGGGAGGGGATGATTATTTGCGAATTTAATATTAATTAACCGACGTGCTCGCTGCGTAATTGCGTTTTTCAATTATAACTGACAGTTATGCGATGAAATTGGATGAGATGAGATGATTCGGCTAATTGTCGCGTCGGTGAAGTTTTTTGTTCGATTCCAATGAGTTCTCATATAGTATGAATAGTTAACAGAGTAATGAGACATTCTGATGGCCGCTTCTCTCATATAAAATTACAAATCAAACATAATAAGTAACGCTTACATTGCGCGAAAATATTCTGTCTTTTGGGTGATAGAAAAAAATATATTTATGTTATTATAAATATGAAATTTGATACGAACGAAAATGACAATCATGTTAGTTTCGTACAGAGCGGGCAGAGTTGGCTCTAAATTAAATTATCATTAGTTGTCTATTCCATTATCGTCAAACCTCCCCTCCGACATTGTTATTCCGTTCAAGTGCTGAGACTTAGACGTTCATTTACCGGTTACATACATTACTTATTAGTGTAACTCTACTTATAAATCTCGGATCTGTGTCTCGAAGACATTCTGACCGTATTCGAGAGTAATAAATACATTAATTCGTCGGTACGACGGTCACGCGTACAACGGAACGAAAGTCGATAATCGATTGGACGCTCACGCTTGTCCGATTGTATTGTTTGCCTTTTTATTGATTTTACACACTCATTATGGCCGACTGATAATTGATTGTTTACTATTTTATTATTAACTTGATAGATTTTATACAGTGCTATCGATTTCTGTTACTGGACCGATGCTGATCGAGTTCTTATAAGTAACTAAAGGTTCTTTTCCTTGTCGTCGTTATGTCAATGTCACAACACTAATATGACATTTGTGACAAATAGTCGGCGGTTTCGTTGGTGTTAAGTTTTAAACGTACGAGCTAGTAGCTTCCATATCAATTACTCATAAAATAGCCCCTCGTCTTATCAATATTTCAGGCACAAATTGAAAATTACCGGGACCCCGGAGTTACATAACTCAAATCTATCGAAACCAATAAAATATTAACTGGCAACGATTTCCCGCCGTCTCTCGCCGGCCATCGGCTTTCGCGTCACGTCCAACCCGCACTTACGCTCAATGCTAAATGTAATCATAAAAATTGTTGTTAATAATTCAGTCCGGGGTGACTGGTGTTTGGGGGTTTGGGTTAGGGGGGGTCGGTGGGAAAAGAGTGGGGAGAGGTGTGGGATTATTAAATTCTGTGAATGTTCTTGTATCTAATATTCGAACGTGGTTAATATTAGATTAGCGGGGGTCGCTCGAGGCGGGGTCTTCGTGATAGATTCCCGTTACTTGGAGTTTTCCTCGAATTATGATTGGTTCTATTTGGTAATGGAAATTCTCGCGTGATACCTGAGGAGTTAATTTCGGAAGGGTAGGTATTGGATCGTGACTTCATCTAGACGATTTGTAAATTGAAAAACGCTATTTATGGCACAGTTTATGAAAATTGTATTTAATACTGACATTTCCAGTGGGCTAGTGGTTTGAAATAGGGCCTAGAATTTTGGACGACATCAATGTTATCGGATATACACGTTCTTAAAGTGTATTAATAAGTTATGCTCTATACAAAGTGATTCCTAATTAAGAAATGTATTTCTACGCTGATCGTGTCAGAAATGTCACGGCAATCGGTTAAAACGTTACACACGATCGAATAACAGACTGAGAATGTACATCGGTTTAACAAAAATAAATACTCTAATGTCGTGTCAATAACTTTTACAGTCTAAAAGGCGGAAAGTTTAATTTTTAAGCACCGCACCCTTCCACGACCAACCCTTTGATATTTTAAGGTCTTATGTTTGTTTGTGAGCGTATTATGTATGTACGAGGTTTTTAATTCGTGATAATATTTGTTATTTTAAATTGTTCACAATTAGGGCGTCTGAAGTGCATGTTTCTCGGCCTGTGACTATTAGATTGATTGTTTAACGTATTTATACTTAGGTTTGATTCTTTTCAAGTCACGATCAAGGTTCTGTTTAGATAATAAAATATCTGTTGTTCAACAATAGGATCGACAATACGTTACACGAATCACATTACAATCTTACGCATCATGTAATGCAGGGCATTTTGTATGTTTTGATCGTATTTTTTTTATAACTTCAAAAAGGGTGAGAATTACTTTTGACGAACAAAAAGCTGTCAAAATGACAAAGTGATTCGTCATACAACTGACAGCTGCGTGTGTGTGCGAGCGAGACGGATGATATATACACGGTGAGAGAGAGAGATGGAATATATACAAGCGAATGCAATGATTCCTTTCATACCCTGTAACCCCATCAAAAATTTATACATGTTACAAATAGTTATTAATAATAATCCCTCTCTAATACAACTCATTCATAATACGGACATATTTTATGTCATTGTCATAAAGACGGTAATGTCGTTTTCCAAAATGGAGTCAAGACAACCGTCCGTTTTAATTTTCTCAGTTAAAGGTTAGTTTAACAAAATAATACAAGTTTTTTTTTCTGTTCGCATCTCATAAATATAATAACATACAAATAGTTACTCATTAAAGTAAGCTACCGTGTTCATTTTGAACAATGAGGTTCGACAAATACCAATATAACATGAACTTCGCATTTCTATAGCTTCGTACGTATCGCCGAGGATTCAGATGAGCCGGGAGGTCTTGCATGTGGTTCCTTATTAGCATTTTTTAAGTTTGAAATATTTATTCAAGTAGCCCGGTCTAGGTTGTTTGTCTGTGTGTTAAAGGGCCGCAAATGCTACTAATACATCATCCTATGTCTTAATTTAAATAATTTACTGTTTAACGAGTAATTTCAATGATAATCACGTATTCGGTAATTACATCTTTTGTACGCTCGGTTTGTAACTCATGTCTGTATGACTTAATGATGGACGGTTAACTTAGCTACTGTGCTTTGATTTTAATATTTTTTTTATCTATGGAAATTAACATATTTTTTTATGGCTTCGGATATAATTATGACGTCATCAGGAGCACATATATACCTACATTTACATACATACACATATCGGAGCTTTGTGACATTCTAAAAATTGTTACCTCGAAAGTATTTTTAATCTGTTTACAAAGAATATCCCAGGTGTTCCAGCAGTGGAGGGAATCCCAGAAATCTAATTTTCTAAGGCATCCGGCTCGCTATACCCGGCGTTGCGGTTCGCGTTACGTTACAGTTCCCGTGCACAAGATTTATTTTACGTCTTTGTCTGAATAGAGTAATGATTTTCTATTACTACACTTATATCTGTATTTTATTTCTGTAACAATCAAGGTAGCTTTAATTGGAATGCACTTTGCTAGTACTATTGAATCGTTAAATTGTCACGTGTGAAGTTAGGGGTAATAATTTGTAATTTTCTGAGTGATGTCACCTAAAATATAGGGCGAGAGACTAAACATTCTTTGGAAAGTTGATTAATCTGTTTACATTTGAAGAAACAATAATATATATGTAGATACATATTTGATGCCTAATTGCTATATATATATAATCCTACTGATATTTTAAAACGATTATTGGATATAATTTTAACAGATTCAATTCTTTATATCAAGATACTAAAGAGGATCTGGACCAAAAAAGTTTTATTGCAAAGGTGCATCAATTTCATTGTGTTTAATCTGCTCGTGCGAGCACATGTCTTAATTTATTCATGGTGTCGGACCACGCCCATTTTAACTTGTGTCATTTCGACAATGATGTACCAGCTTTGTATGGGGGACGGATGATTTTCATTAAAAAATTACTTTTGGGGTCTCCGCGACCCCCCGGACCAACTTGACAGATGTCAATCTGGTGTGAAATGCTGTGTAGTTTTTTTCGCGGTTATCTATGGAGCGAATTAACGCTTTAATTGGGTTTTAGGCTTAACATAATTTCGTTTAAGTAATGACGTTTAATGTCGGCGCAAGACGAATAACTAAACGATATAATATATAAATTGATATCTGCCTACTTCCCGTGAGGTTTTTGCGAACCGACCCATGGTCCTATTTTACAATCTGTATATAAAATGTAACTTATGTTGTTTTTTTTATTTCATCAAAAATTCATAAGCGAGTGCACATTATAATGACAATATCATCCAAGGTCGCTCACCCTCATACAATTATTGCATTATTCTCGAAGGTGTAGGTCGATACACACGGACAGATGATAATTGTACATGACATATATAAATATTAATACGTCTGTCCGTCCTAATGCGTCGCTTTTTGCAATTACTCATCCCCTTTTATAAAGAGACGGTCAAGCGTGAGACGTGTTTGCTGGGGGTTCAGCTGTGAACTAGCAAAGAGGTTTCATTGCTGATAATCCATGGTTAAACTGAACGAGAAAATATTTATTTTGTCGCTTTATTAATATATATTTAATGTCTGGTAACTGATTACTAAAATACAATTTCCTTGTGGAGCAAAATTTCTTTCCTAATAAACGCGTGTGTAACGGTAAAAACGCCTTACGTTATATTTTTATATACTTTATATATTCCTTATATGTCTCAGTAATTGCAAATAATGCTTTTGTTATGAGCCACGAATTATTCGATCAATCATTATTTTTAGTACTTACTAATTAGTATTGCAAAATATATGCCAACATTTATACATACTATCTCCTTTAATAATAATATATTTAGTATACTATGTTTTGTGTATATTACTCTTATTTATTTAGTTATTTCACCCCCTCCTCTATATTTTCAGTTACTGAAACTAATGGGAAACATAATTGGCTTTCTTCCAAAAATTATTGGCATTTGACCTTTACAAGGCTACCGGCCGTACTTCATTACCTTTCGGTAATAACGCTGAACTTACAGTGTGTGTGCCAGATGTAAAAGTTACCAGATATTAATTATAACCAAAACAATTCGATCAGACTTTAACGTCCCAAAGCTCAGGGTTCACATTTAGTGAGCGACCTAACAAATTCCCGCCCCCGTAATCTTGCATTATGTTCAAACAGGGGAACTTTTTAAAATTCTTAAGGCAAAAGTCGCTATTATTCAGACGTGAGCGTCCAGAAACGAGTTTATATTCAACTAATGGTTTTTAATAATTAAACTTTATTCACGTATAAATTAGGGGATGTTGACTGTTTGCTTTTCTATTTTGATTTCTGAACGAAAATAATTAAATTAAATAACATTATATAAATAAAATGTCCATTAGATTATTGCTGAAAATGTACTAAGTCGTCTTAATATTTAATATATTTAAAATACTATCTTGTAAACGTATCGGACAGCCTCAAGTATCATCGGAGACGCAGCGGGTTACTTGGTTGTATATTTTTAATTCCCAGCTCGTTAAATCGGGTCAGTATGAGGTCGATTACAAATTAGAGGGGATTTCACGTCTACCTTTTGTAAGTTTTAAGGCTTGTTAAAAAATATATCGTAATAAATATTATTTGAACACTTTTATGTCCCGAGACGGACGGTCATTAAACAACGCGTTGATTAGAATTCTCTTGATACGCATAACGCACTATATAGAAATCTAAATTAAACTAATATTCTTCGGATAAACTACGCTTGTTGTATTTTTGTAAAAAACTACACACTCCCGACGTTTCGGTTACTTTTCAGCAACCGTGATCACGGACAGACGAGATGTGCAAAAATATATCCGAAAAATATTAGTTTCATTTAAATGAATAAAACTCGCGAAAATCTTAGATCTCATTATATATAGAAACCTATTTGAATTACACAATGCAAAGCAGTGGCTACAGATAAAACAGTCACAGTTACTCTATTAAAAATGCATTTGGTATTTTCGCTTATTTCCCACAACGGAATGCTCCCTTAATGACGCTAGACATTACTTATCTTAAAATTACGATAGGTATTGTGGGGGGTTGGAAAAAATAGGGTGCTAGAGCTGATAACGGAGTCTCAAACAGAATTCTTATCTACCGCTGTGATAGACAGAAAAAGTAATTAAGTTTTTTGTTTCCAAAAAGGAATTACATTTGGATCCCTCTTGTTAATGTGTTCGAGGCGGTCATTATCTGATTCATGAGTTTTGATTTTTTTTTTTAAATACCTTTCGCAGAGATCGGAAGTTTTCAGTCCGGTTAAAGATTTTTAGGATGGGATCGTCAAATGTATAAAATTAAATATTCCACACGAAAGGACGGTAACTTAGAAGGGATGCAAATAAAACCGGGGGGCTTGTAAGGTTTTGCCCTGGATATAATACATGTATTTTTTTAATTTCCCGAAGGTGACTTATCAGTCTCATTAGTGAATTTTGCGTTTGTAAGTATATGTGGTGCGAGTCCCCCGCAGCGGTGTGAATTTAGAACGGGCAACATTTCGGAATGCCTTTGCGGGTGACGATTTAGATTATTTTGATTTTGTTATATAATAATAGAAAATATTATAATTACCATTAATGTGAAATAATTCATTGTTCTGATTAATTGTGGATTACACGCATCGTGATCGCGATTAATGGCGCGTGTGATGTTTTAGAATTTAAATAACTATTGAGACATCCTCGTGCAATAATAGCATGTCGGAGATGCAAATATAAATCACCAGATTTTTAGTTCTTTTGTTTAGGACGTAGGCAAAATGTCAACTTAATATAATTTTTATTTTACAGCAATAAACAATATAAGTAATAAGTTTCTCTAAAAGGCCCCAGATAGCGTTATTCCAATGTTTACGATAACAGCCCGGTGCGCTTTTAAAGTAATCGGCTTAAACTCCGCGAGCGTTACTACTTACTAGACCCGGCGCCGCTTCCTCGACTTGGAAACGTCGGAGAGACTCAGCGGCGATGCGTGAATAGCTTTAATATTGCTGTTTAAATTTAACACTCGCCTTTATGTTTTTTTTTCAATTCTTTTTTATAAACAAGGACCACCGACGTTTGAATTTGAATTTGGAACGATTAAAAAAATGCTAATCAGCAATGGCGGCCGCCTTGATTTGCAAACAGTGATATTATGTAGTGATTGTATGTTGATTGCATCTTGGCTTGCTTGCGAAGTTAAAAAAAAACATTGAAGAGTCCACGGGAAATGTGATTTTAAAACAACGTATGTCCTTAAGATATTGTTATGCTGTTTAAAATCATAGATATTTATAATTGTAATATTATTTATTGTGAAACTGCGGCTTGCGATCATTCTGCGCGGTTGGCTGCGGTTTGTTTTTTCTCGCTCGTAATACGCGGTTTGTGCCGTTTCACGACCCAGGGACGGCGTGCGCGTTAATCGTTATAGTTAATCAGACGTTTACCGGTAACCTATATCTGTTTAACGGAACGATTCACAGCGAGAGCTGGATGTGCCAACGAAGGCTAGACGTTTTTCATTTCCAGCCAGCGTGTGTACCAGCGGGCCAGAGACACAGGTGTACGTCGCATTTGCATACGTAATAGCTAAGACAAAGGCTGCGTACTCGCTCACGCTGCCCGAGCAGCATTCTTATTAATGTTAATGCCTCGGCTCGCTTCTTACTTCACTAACAAAACGAATCGGCTTCTGTACAAAAATATATGATAATTGTTGCCTCGACTTAGACCGATTCCAACCATCCGACTGACCTTTAGCTCGCTCCCCGCGGTGTAACAGCGTCTAATGTCGATACGTTTACGAAATACGAATTATGTTATAGAAATCTCATTAAAATTTGAATCATTCGGGATATACGATAATGGGTAGGTCAGAACGGGAGAGTTTAATGAT
This sequence comes from Danaus plexippus, assembly GCF_018135715.1. Lineage (NCBI taxonomy): Eukaryota > Metazoa > Arthropoda > Insecta > Lepidoptera > Nymphalidae > Danaus > Danaus plexippus. Next base: position 4,747,220 of record NW_026869853.1, read on the forward strand.
ACCGGCGCGAGCTAACGACCTGATGAGAGAACTTACTGGGAAAGATATCTAGCAATGATATTATCATTCAATATAATATGATTCATTTATGTATATAACAAGCACATGTGGGTAGTCTGTTTGAACGTCTGTTATTGATGCCACGGTACGGGTCCCTCGAAGCCAGTCCGCTCGCAAATAATCCCACTCCAATAACGCTGGCGCACCAATTCCATATATTCAGTAAAATATTTTCGCATAAGGAAAATTCGGCCGTCCCATATATATCACAACCTTCGGATTTAACCTCAAAACAAGACCGAAATCTCCATAGAAATCGTCCGTGGCAAATATCGCTCCAGTTTTATCATAGGAATTGCCGGACCTAAATAACGTAACCCCTCATTATCATATAGCATGGAGCGGTGCCACGCCGCGATGCGTACCACATCGATGTCTTCCGCTCACGACAAACAATTCCCCATAAGGCATTCCTTACCAAAATTATCTTTACATAGGCCATCTTGTACTGATAAACTGAAAATAAGCGCCCCACAGGCAAGGGGTTGGAACCGAAAACCGCAATGCTATCCCTAAATTCATTATGCGAAAACATCCTTGGAATTCACAATATTGAAATCCTCAGCGGCGTTCGCTCTAAGATATTGTGCTCGCGTTGGCGCAAATAAATCCCGCGTTCCGCAGCCAACTCTTATAATGCCTTCGCATACTCCAAAGAAATTATTTCCTCGGCGTATTATTGATATTCCTTAGCGTTTCTTCCATTGTTCGTTATATCGAGACTCATTAATCAACATTCGACATTCCGGACGCATTAAACTTAAAGTAAATCTACAGTAATGATTATAAACATATCGTTAAACAATTTGCTGGTGATCTGGAACAATTTACAGCCGGTTATATCGACGGAATCAGTGTTAAATCATAAAAAGCGGTTAGCGCGTGCATTAGCCGACCGGCAGCTGTTTTAATAACTATTATTAAAACTCCTCTCACCGAATTCCTCGATAAAAACAAGAGGTGCACTCGAGTAGCCTCACTTCATACGCTCCGAACGTTTTATCCTGTGGCTGTTACCATGTATGGATTATCGGCTTTAAATTTATTAATTATCAGTTGTAATAGAGACATTATATAATATTTTTGAGACTTCCTCACAACCCGAGGCTGCTGCATCGTGGCGTTGGTTTATCATAGTATCAAATAAAATGTCTCATTGGTACATTAAAGTTGGTCGTCAATCGTAAAGAGCACATCACTTGGCCTCTCGGAGCGAGCCACCAGGCGAACATGTGTCGTAAAGAGACCTCTTCGGCTAACAATTTCCTGATGGTCTGTAAATAGTAAGTTTATTGTCTTTTTATGAGGTACTCGGACCGTAAAAAGGAAATAAAAGAGCACCGCCGATGGTGATAATAAAAAAAATAATTTTCGACTCATCTTAGTGATTATCTCTCTCCGTTTTACGATCTCTTCGCGGGTAGGAGCGGGACGAGCGTGTTTCACGAAGTCTCCTACCCTCGTACTGGTGTGACCCCTTCCGCTGGTTGGGGTGATGCTCGTAAAATGACAGCATAAGGATAATGTTCAGGGTCTCCGATACAGCGCTTCATTCATGATTTCGTTTTAGTACAGACTGTCGGAGTATAGATGTAAATCCGATCGGTTCCACAGCCTCGATACCCCTTACGAGCGTTTTCTCCACATTATTGGATGTATTTACATCACTAATGGAATTCATTTTTATTCGGTTCTAAACAAGCCATCGCCGTAACGACATTTGCGGGAAATTCAATACTGAATTTATACCTCCATTAACATATCACAGATAAAATATAATAAGGGAATCGGGAGACATTTATTTATTTTATAAAACTGAAGTCCATAGAGTCGAGCGACTAAATGGATTGTTCCCAATTCAAATTTGGATGGCAACGATAACGGTTCCATTAATTGCTGGTAGGGATGTACCGATTCCCGCTATCCCGGAGCTAAGTCCCGACACTCCATTTGTTCAGCTCGACTGAGCGGTCCCCGGGCACGGGGCGCATCCTAATTCTTAAAGGCCCATCACCAGACCTTTATGCGTTAATAAAGTTGCGATATAAAAAGAATGGAGGCGTCCGAGGGTGAAGCAAGGGTACGTCTTAAGTGCGCGTTTACGAAATGTATAGGGCGTGCGAATTTGTCAACCCGTACTGTGGCGATTCAATTGCTCGATGATTAAATGAAGACAAGGGCTCTCTGACCGGAAATGTACTTTCAGTGTCCTTTGACGGGCCATTGATGGCGGATGGAGTTCGATTGTTGTTTTGGAAGTCTTCATACATCTCTATTTCTTAATAGCTATGTTAAGAGTATTTAATATAATATTATTTCCAGTAATAACTGGTAATGATATGACTGAATGAAATAAACAAAAAAAACGCCTGCCATTTTAATTATGTTAATGATCTTAATCGGAGACGTGGCGCAATAAATTACAAATAAATATATAATAATATAAAAGAACAGAGATCATCGCTTGTGATAGCTCGCTATTTGGCCCTAAACAAAGAAAGATGCCGTAAAGGAAACGTGAGTGTTTTATGGCTCGTTCGGGCTTTATTTAACGCTCTCTCATAGTGATTTTATACATCGGCGTCTCGACGTCTGACGGGCGGCTTCATGGGCCCTTAAGACCGTGTAGCCCGTATCAGATGGGAGAGGGCGCTCGCTGGGTTGTTTCCTTGAGATTGCATGTGTTTTCCGTATTTGACGGCCTATGACACGTTTATGTTTATGGAGGTCGGGGAAATTTGCATGGGACTATAAACTTAAAGTATTTGCTTCCCGAAATTTAACAAGGATAAGCTTTTATATAGCTCTCATGTTTTTGCTTAAGTGATTTTCTTAGACAACAGAATGTCTCGGAAATATGAGATGATAATATTCAAAGGTCTCGTTCGTGTAAAAATATTTATGGGAAATATAAGGAGAGTTGTAATGCTCAATCCAAACCTTTGTCTCAGACCGCAGAGCATAAAATTATGTTAACTGTACAACTTTATTTACTAAATCACATAAAAAAATGTAGGTTTATAATCACATAGAGAGTTTTTATAGCAATAGACACTAAAACTACAGAAATTTCAAACACGGCTGAGCATATAAAGTAATTTTATGACAGCTCGTAAAATTTAAAAGTATCGACAAAAAAGTGCCCCAAACCGCATTCCCAAACTCAACAACACTTACGCATTGTAATCGGCGCCAAATCGAATAAAGCGGCACTCGAGGAAAGCGAGTTAAGTTATTTAGAAGCCCCCGACACTACCCGGTAATCGAATTGGAGACCGCCACTTGGCTGCACTCCACCAGAGTGTTACATTGTTAGCCGATTTTTGCGGGACCCCGGGACTGATGACAGATTATGCAAAAATCGCTATCACGAGACTCGCTCCAGGACCGCAGGTCGCTTGAGGGAACATGCATTTGAAAAAAGATTTAAACAAACACGTCGCAAATACCAATTAATATGATTTGGTTGGCATAAACAATACAGAAATTATTGTCTGTAATCTATGGACGTCAATTAGGAGGTGCGTTCACATTTGGATGGTATTAGTATGGGATGTAATGTCCGTGATATTGTGAACGATAAAAAAACAGTTCGTAAAAAACTTACCATTAATATTCATGTCAGTGTGAGACGCCATAGACTAACTTAAAACTTACAATGTCTTTCGCGCGTCACTGTCTCGACTCGACTATACTATATCTATTATATGACTTGTCTCGTTTTTTTTAACAAGTATATATTCTCGAATGGTTTAACTTTTAATTAAATTACAGTTTATTTTCGGAAATAATTATTCAATAAAAAAAAACATTTAAAACTGAAGTAGATGAAGAATTGAAGTTATTTCGCATATAAGTATTAAATTTATGCTAGTTAATATTAAGTTATAAATTTAATAATAAACAGTAGGTCTGGACGCACAAGTGACAGATTAGTATCATAGCCATATAGCCACACAGCCATATAGCCACACAGCCACACAGCCACACAGTCATACAACAGCCACATAGCCGCAACTAACACCTTGTTAAATCAATTCCAACTCGATTCGATTCGTATTCCGATGACAGGATACAATTCTATTTGAATATTTTGACGTGAGCCGGGAATACTAATGCGATCGACAGTTTAGCAAAATTGTATCTTAACGTACGAAATTTTATGTTTTATTTACGTAACACGGGTACGTTAATTTAATTCGTGCCGACCGGCCGCGAAAATTTCGGTTTTAAGCGCTGAAAACTGTTTGCCGAAACCAATTATTCGGCGTCGGTGAGGTGACGCTCCGACCTGTAATGGACGCCCGCCGCTCACTGTTACACTTTATAGCGTGTAAATGATACAGAATGTATCTTCGTCCGGTCACTTTCAGCTACAATTGGTTAGTTTCTTTTTAATTCTGTCTACTTTGTCACGCTGCGTGGATCACTTTTTGTTGCTCCATTATCAGCGGCCGACGTGAATCGTTTTTGTGACACTTCTTGACACTTTTTTTAACTATTTCGTTAATTTCTTCTGTTGAAATATCGGCTGTTGGTTTGTTTGTTGATTAAGTGTGATGAGCTGATTTATATCTTCGCATTCTTTGGAGACACTTCAACAAAACGCAACGTCAACAGACGAACATCGAGGCTGTTGACTGACAGTCTCTTATAGACTCTATCCGTTGGAAACTTTCAAAGTACGTGCGTCAGTTAAAATTAATTAACGGTCAAAGCGTAACGTGGGACATGAGTTTTGGCATCGGCTCCAACTAGAAAAACTTTCATGTATTGGAAATAGGAGCGCGTGACTAATGATACATTATACCGAACGAATGTCGTGCGAAACCGTCATCTGGATTAATTAATGCTCGCACAACACACTCCACCTGATGGCAGAGACGGGATTTCTAAACTACACATTCTTTATACCATCCAAAATATTTAAACATCTTCCAACATTCACTTGTTACTCCGACCTTATTAATCACGCGTCAGTCGCTGAGCGGTTTTAATTTAATGTGGTATAAGAATATTCGCTCCGCTACACGCGTCCTGTGAGAAAAGCCAACAAGACGTATTAAATAGAATGTTTAAAAAAATATCAAAATGTTTAATTCTGGCCGGATACGATAAAGCACTCGACGCTGAGATTAGTCTTTTTCTAAATAAATAAGAGCGAGTGTTATTTGCCTACAAGGGTGCACAAGAGATCTCCTGTTCTCGACACAATGATGTTTGTTTAAAACCACTCAAAAGTCAATGGGCTCCACAAACACGTTACGGCTGTAATCTGTAGTGACAATACTTGATAGTGTAAACAATCGCACGGGATCCGAACGGGATCGGTACGTAGGTGTCACATCACTATTATCGACGATCTCGATGACATGCCTCTCTTTATTAGGAGATATAAATATGACTTAATGACCAAGTATAAAATACACTACAGACGTTTGAACGTAGTCTTTCAGTCGAGTCAGATATAATACAGTAGAAACGCAAGAAGTTTTTTTTTAGTTCCTTGTCGCAAGTGGCGCCACAGATTATCTTGAATCAATATGTAAAGACGAGAATTCTGTTGTCGAAGACTGATTCTCTTGAAATATGTTTTTTTCCACGAGTCATTACTTGTTTTTGATGGGAGTAAGGACACGTATCGCAGTCACCTTCACAAACACTGACCGGAGATTAGATAAGGCCGGATGTTGCTTCTGAGATGAAACGTCTCCATAGACAACATTTGTTCAGACGCTGATAACCGCGGCACTTTCCATCCAAAATCTAAACAGCTCTCGAGGTCAGCAACAAACACCGCACGATCCAAAACAAAATATAACCTATAAATTAAAAACGATGAGAAAAAAGTGATCGCTAAAGTGGAGAATATTAAAATCCTTCGTATTTGAAGTCAGCGATGTTTTATTATCCTAGCACACCAACACCCTTACATCACTAATTAAGTATGAATATTGGTAACAACGTTTTAATGAGATTGAAATAACAGCAGTAAGGTGCGAGCGGTACCACCCATTGTTGTACTATGCACCGATAATGTGCCAAATTCCAATTACGACATAGTAATTGGTTATAGCACGCGAAGTGTCTATCAAAATTATCTTTCGTTTGGGGTCTTTTTTTGAATGCACCCCACCGGGGTCCTCACGCGAGCGTCAATACGGGTAATTGTTTCATTATTCTTCTATTAACTTCGCTCTCGAGGCGATTTATCTTAGGATTTGGACCCTCAAGACCGATTCGGGGATATTTCTAATACGACCCAAACCCATTTTCACCGTTCGAATGTGTTTATTGAAATTCTTTTTACTCATATTCATCATTCAAATTAATATGAAATGAATGTTGAAAGTTGAAACAGTGAACAGCGAATTTATATTCCAGCGTGTTGTGTAAGTTATAGTTTGGTTTTAAGTTAACAAACTTTCAGTGCCATCATTATGGAGTAACCCAAGTACCTCGACTCGGTTCCTAGTAAGCAACACGCGATTGTCTACAAAACTAATTTGGAAGGCAACAATATACCTCGCGGACGCGGCTCGTAAAACGGAAAAGCAGTAAAGTCCGAGTTTGCGCTAAAAGCCGGCGGGGCGGAGTCCCTCCGCCCAGCGTTTTAACGCGGACATGCGATGCAAGCGTCTTTATTAGCTGCTGCTGACTTATGGCACCCTGGTACCCGTCATCAACCTTCTAGGACTTACAAGACAATGCTTGGACACCCTCACGGCTAAACGAACGTAAACAAAATGTCACAGAAAATTGCTTAATTATCAAATTAATTTATGTACTACTTACTACGGTCGTTTCAAATGAATGCAGTCGATCTATTAAGATACGTTTACTACAAGTTTCTGAAGTTCCACAATAACTCTTTCCCGTGACAGGTCACACACGGACAGACAGACGTCTGAACTAAATAGTTTGTATCAATAGTACCGGGCGTTGTAACTGAAATACCAGGGTGTCATGAGCGTGGAGGAGTTAATTCAATAATTAGTGAGATCAAAGGTAGATGCCTGACAGCATCGCTATGGTAATTGTTGGCCGCCATTTGCCGTTTAGAATTATACGATGTGAACAAAACAGAAAAAAAAAACTTATAAGAAATAATCTGAAAATAGAGAAATAGAGGAAAGTAACAGATCCATTTTTTCGTAACACCACGGAAATCTTAAAGGGGCACAAAAAGTAAACATTCATAAAATTTTGTGATATTTGTAAGAAGATTTGCGATCAAAGCGCAGAGCTGAGAGGCGCTTATCAGATGATAATAGATAACAAGCTTATAATACTCACGATAACTGTTATCCTGGTACCCACAGAGACTGCAGAATAATCATTCTACTAAAAACTTACTCAACCGAACCCAAGCCGAATGAATAAAAAAAAAATACACTGAAATAAATATTGAGATTAAGAAATCAACCAATAATAGTGATTCCCGTGACTATAGCTCTGTTACGAAAAAAAAAATCATATCGCCGCCCGTAAAATGGTTTGCATAAATTTTTATCTCCTTCATCGCTACTGATACAAAGCTGGCACACAATAAAAGACGCCCTCCAACAAGCCACATTTGACATGTTCTTATAAACCAGCGCGAAGAGTTTATCAGCTCCTGTACAGTCAGGTATTATATGTTTATCTTTACGACACCGTCTCGGCTAATCTGGCCGATAGTGGTGTGTGTCTTGTACCAGTTGGGAGTTGGGACATCGAATAAACATTGCCTATGCTATCATTTGAACACCGAACTATTTGAAAGACGAGAATATAATTCTCTGCGTCTGTTATGATCGTTTTAAAACTGCCGTATAGCGCACCGTAAATCTACCAGTAAAGTAACGAGGTCCCGAATTACCGAATTCTTATTTGATGTTAAACACAATCCCAGTTTCTTAAAACTTTCTACGAATCTTTAAACATCAACAATAATTCCTTGAATCACGGCGCTTTCTACTTTATAGACTTCATGTACAAAAATAAATTGTTATGCCATTATCTGAAGACGCGAACATTTCTAACAATGCGCCCGCGCAGGAAACATTCTCTATTTATTATTAGAGCGATATCAAAGAACCGTCCGCCCTTCCTCGAAGCCGGCTGCATCCACAACAGACATCACACGCGAGAGATACAACCCCAGAAGAGTGTTTGAGGCATTACGAAACTGAATCGTAATTACATTCCTTCGGAAAAATAATACAAATTCGATGAAAACAAATGAAGAATAAATCTAAGAATACGACTCAATTACAGGACGACAAGTTCCTGAACAGTCGTAGTCTCGGAACAGGAGAGGACCCTGCGGAATCTTTTTGCTTCCTAACTTACATTACACGCGAAGATTTAAAACTAATTTACAATAAATAATGACGGACAACGTCGGACGAGAATTAAATGAGTAATTTTAAATGATATATTAGTCGTAAAAACAAAATGAAGTTCATGCATTTTCTGCAAACCGACTTGTATTGTGTTAAGTCGGTTCCACATAAAATAATATAATGAACTAATCGAGACCAGCTCGACCCCGGACAATGGCGTCCTTAATTGAGCCCTTTGTATGAAAGAATAGAAAATTTCATATTAAAACGCCACACGGAACGGTGAAGTTAAGTTCTATTGCCGCTGGGTTGATGGGAATCACGCGGCTTCCAGACCGATACCATTATTTGTGACTTAGCATATACAGTCTACATATACGTGGACGCGTTTTATTAAAGTTCCCATTCTGGATTGGTTCAGTAATTCCCAGTAATGCTGTTATTCGCCTGGCGCCTTTGATACCAACATTCGGTTACAGCGTTGCCTGGAACGGCTTGTTTGTTTGTCGGACTGTAAAACTGTTAGACTGTAAACTATCGTGTGTGGTCGCGCGGTCAGCCCTTACGACGAATTCTGAGCAGATGTACCGAGATCAAAAGACTGGAGACGATAAAAAACTTAATGCGCTTCACAACTAACAACTAACAACTCTGTACTACAGACCGACGGTTCAGGGGCGACCTGTGTTCTTTATTTTTCTCGGGAAACATATTCTTTCGGTACAACGTAAGGGTTGGGAAATAACAATCCCATTTTCCAGGTATTTTCCGTGCTTCATATTGGAAGGATTTGCTGAGCTTCGCTATGTGAAATCATTAGTTTGCGGATCCCTTATATCTGTTTGACGTCCCGGTATAGATATATTTATCATTTATTCATTTTTGTCCTTAAAAAAATCGTCATTTTTGTTTGTTTTTAAACTATTAAGTAATCATTTATTTCCCTTTAAAATGAACGCTTACTTTCGAGCGATGCTTAATAACATTTACAATTTTAACTCTCTAATGCGCTATTATCAAATGTAAAGCGCAACGCCGGGTCTCCGAGCGTTATTAACCGGGATTACCGGATCCCGGCCGAATCCCCGGATACAGGGATTTGCTCCGGGATCCCCGACCAGTGGAAATGATAAAAGATATGCCCCTGGATACACTCGGCTCACTAGGAAATTACAATATACGTAGGAATCGGTTGCATATTAAGGTTTTTTAGAGATAAATTTCTATGTGAGACACTTCACATACAATTAGGGTTTATTCATCTGTGTGAAAATCAACGAAAAAATATATGATGTGGTGATGACGGGGATGATGATGGCGCTGTCGTTTGAATAACAAAGGGAGTGAAGAACTAAATAGTATGCCGTGTCCTGGTACCAGGCATTCATAAACTAGTCGGAGGACGATATCTGAATACAAGCGATCGCACTTAGCCGTCACTTACGTATCACGTCTGATATCACTCGCGCTTGCATTAGCGATGTCGCCCGCTCGATAAATTATCGTTCACCTCCGGCCAGCTCCACAGTCCAGCCCCGGACCCGCCCGGCGAGGAATCATTCTGATAATATACTTAATGGAGCCTCGTATCAACGAAAGCTCTCTATATATCGTATGTGTTATATAAATCATAACCGTCCCAGGACATCATTAAAATACCGTATACGTACAACGCAGCAGACGTTATGTGAACCCCGTTCGTAAAGTATCATTCACCAATTTCAGTGTAACCGTTACATTCCACCTGAAGTTGTACCGTTCGAATTGTCAAAGTCAGCTCTCGGGTCACGCGGTATAAATAACTCGTCGATCGGATACACCACTTCGACCGTATCTCTTACACTTTAAGGTCGATTGTCGCCCGCCGGTTATAGATCGCTGTTATTGTATATAAGCCTCTTATTAAGAGCGACTCCCACTCGCAGAACACGCAACTGTATAACGCTCGGCCTACACGACGGCTACATACGACACATTAATAATATCTTCATATACATATAATGCCATTTCGATATGTGCAACCGTGAACATTGCGATTTCAGGAAGAGTTCTTGCATATATTAGTCACTGTTGCTATATATAAATAACAATCTTTCGATATGATCAAGAAAAAAAATATGGTCCTATAAAAAATTATATAAAATTAACGATTAGGTATAATTATTGAAAAAGAATAAAAATATAATTTAATCAATTGGTCCGTCATGTAAGCCGGGTCGTTCAAGTAAGTGGAATCATACGTACATTTCCAAGTATGGCTGCGTCAGAGGGCCGGAGACACGCCGCGTCACGCTAACCGAGGTTCAACTGTAAACCGGGGTTTAGTTACCGGGACGTGGGTTCAATTCTGATCTCGATATTGATCAGTGACGTTTACTTACGAGATGTTCATTTTGTCGCATTGTATTACATTCTTATTGTATATATATATATTTTTTTTATGATTGCGTGCTATTTCCTCTGTCAATGCTTCTGTACAAATATAAAGGTATGTCTGTAGTGGGCACGTCCCCATAACAGTATTAACAGAGAGTAACGCATTGCCTGATGGACAGTGTCACCGGGCTCCCGCGGCCAGTCGGAATGTAAATAGAATTAAAGCCAACAACCGCTCGACCGAGACGCTTTGAAACACTTCTTTTAATTATTTATTTAGCAGCACGCCAGCCCGCGACTCCTCTCGCTATGCCGTGTTAGTAACGAGAGGCGTCTTCACGCCGTATTAACCGCTGGAACTGTTAAACAGTCGTCATTTCGTTGTTAATATTTGATGAATCATTAAATTACACGGTCCGCGGTGCCGTGTAGCCGTGCTGGTGAAGTAAATTAATATTTGTAGAAGCGCACCGTCTCACACTCGGATCGTTGTGTTTACTCTGTGCAATAATAATAGTGTATTATGAACAATAACAGTTTGAGAGCATCGGTTCCGTGAGTTCCGTGTGGAGTGACTGGCTCGTCACATGTCAGGATGTCAAGTGGCTGTCAGCTGTCAGGTGATATGATAAGAAACATCACGAATTTATACAGTGATAACTCTATTGTAGATATGAAGGATAACTTAGAATTAACCTCTGTAGAATATACCATTTTATTTCCATACAAATTTCTATCCTGATTCGTTGGGAAGTGTATCATATGTTTCAACTGAGTTTTTTTTTGTTTCAGATGCCATGGGTAAGTCGGGCTACCGAACAGGAAGCCCCATAAATCACGGTGAGCCTCTAAAAAGAGCATGTTAACAAAAATTTCCAATCTTCATAAAACACGAAAAATAATTACGTCAGACATATTTTTTTTTTAAGTCGGAATAAGTTAATCGGGCAACACTAGGAGTCGGCGGGATTCGCGTCGCGCCATAAACTTTGATTAGGTCATTAAAGCATGTTAATTTATTAGCGTTCGAACAACTTTCATTTGTAATAAACACACAAAAATCGCTCATAAAAGTTTTACGTTACCGTCCGTTACCGGCGGCGGTGGAGGCGGGCTTTTACGACATTTTGAAACGTTCATTGTGCCGGTGATCGAAAAACACCTCTGCGGTCATTAAACGCACGGTCCGTTGTCGAACGCCGCCGCGATCATTATTAAAAACATCCCATTTTATTTTCTATTACTTATTTATTTGAAATGTACATTCCGTAGTTCGCGAAACATCGACGCCGGGAGTGGCCGTTGCATGCAAATTAAACATTATTTCGTTATATCCCAACCAAAAAGCCCGTTTCCCGCTTGTATTTGTATTCATACAGTCTGTCAGAGTGACGTATTCATTCCAATTTCGAAAAATCAACGTTCGGATGCATTTCAATTTTGAGTTTTTTTTTTTGTCAGTTCGGAAACGGGATATTCATTCGGCGCGAAATCCCCGCGACGCATAAATAAATTAAATCAAACAATATCAATCGGACGCGAACAAACTCGCGTCATTCCGTATTGCTGTTTATCATAAAATATGGCGCTCATATTAAATATGTCCCTCTCTGTCTCGCGGCGTCATGGCGGGAATGATTGGACATCACTTTTTTTACTCGTTCCGATGCTCGCTATCGTCTCGCGTACCCTGTAGGTGCGTCGGTCCGTTCGTCTTTATATCCTTACAATATTAATTACTGTTATAATGAGCTTTGTTTCTCTCTACTTGATTACAATCTGCATACTTACGGAGGTCGGGCTCCGCTCGAGGAACAATGGATGTATTAAGCCACATTACAAGTTAAGGATCGTAAGAGATTTTATAGTCTACAAACATTCGATGGATGAGATTTACACAAATAATGTGAAAATAAAATTATATTACTCTTAAAAGTATATATTGTTCCTACATATCGCAGCTGGGAGTATTTTATGTTTACAACTGTAAATTTTACCTGTTACATAGTCAAATAACTATCATGTAATTAATTTTATGTACAACATTAAAAGAAAATATCAGTGCCAACTAAATTAATAATATATTCTCCTATCACTTCTAATACCGCTTCTTGATTGGTTCACAGAATAAAAAATAAATGAATATTACATTGGCATGATGATGAATATTCTTTACAAATTTTGCAAAAATGCTAAAGTTTAAAAAAACTATGAGTGACGACATTAATGAGTCTAGTTTACAAATGATGTTACATGTTTCATAAATTGAACGTTCAGTTGACAGCGATTTGTGTAATTGTTTCACTTGTAAGAGATGCCATGATAACGTCATACTGACTGACGAGCCTCGTCCGACACTCGTTACAATTAGTTAGTACGGAACGAGAGTGTGTCCTCACTCTTATTATTATAACATAAAAAACATTCCCTATACACTGAACATGCAATGACCCAGCAGCTCCTCCGGTCCCAGGGTATAAATTCGAACAGCTTCCTCAGACGTGTCCCATACAAGTGTGCATTCATTTTATTGTTTATGTTAACAGCTCGTCGGAGTCACGAAAAACCGCTAAACACAACGTCGACACGTTCTTAACGGCTGTATCGAACAGAGATTCGAATTTCGAACGCGATATCCAAGATGGCGACCTTCGTAAGTCGTATATCAATAGTGATTTACGCGCCACGGTCGAGGTCGACGGCCGGCCGAATTTCGTTCAGAGATGCACTCGCCGAGTAATTTATTTGTGACCATCTATTATTTTGTAGACTCACGAGGTCCTAAACGCAGCTGACATTAATATATCATTTTACGCGACGGCCGGCCTACCTCGCCTCCGTCTCGGTCGCACCTCCCGGCGCGCGGCGAGATCGGAGAGGGACGGAGACACGGGGCCGAATGGTTGGCGTTTTCACTTTTTATAGTAGCAATATATTTGATCAGCTGATCGCCATGACGTTTACTGCGCGTGTGGCTATGTGTAATGTTTTTAATAATTTATATTATAGTTGTTTTGTGTTTTTATTCGAGTTGTCTAGGTCGCGGTTATTTATAATGTTGTATTTATCTAATGGCAACACCGTCTACCATGCGGCCGGTGTTGACATATAAATTTTGCGCTATTGACATCGCTTTTTGGGCATTGCGTTATTAATGCTTTATTGCTTGGATAAATTAAAATTAATGGCAGTGTATTGTAAATAATTGTTAGATCGACTCGTTTGGTACATGTACGTACATATATTACGATTCACCTACTAAGCGTTTCGCATTTATCCGCGCCTTACTATGGGGGCCTCTGTATTACTGTGGTAATATCTTTTTAAAATAAAACTAATATTTTTCGGATTTACTACGCGAATTTTATTATTTTAACGTTTCGGTTACTTTTCTTTATAATATAGGTCTTTTTATTATACGCTTTACTTCGGGTAGTAGTGTTGGGTGTGTGCTAGCTTCAGACGGCTGCTTGCACGTGGTCGCTGTAAATATTTTTGGAGGCAATCGATTTCCCAAATCCATTCTGTACCCTCGCGCGACGATGATGTAGCACGGATGAGACAATTCATATATATGTGAGAACATATACGTTTACCCTGGAGTCAAAATAATGTATGATGTGTATGATTCTGATTGTCTTAATTTTCATATTATATTATAAAATATCCAAATAAAACAGCCACCAAATAAATGGTTCCTAAATATTCATTGACATTAGTATGTATGCGTGTTTCTCTTTTTTATCTAAGAATTACATTAAAACAAGATAACCGCACATCGTCTTATCCACAATAATCTCCCAGCATTAGCGCGTATCGCACGGGCCTAGCATCATTAATCTACGTGACAGTTCAAAATTTAGTTACAGAGGGTCTCCGCCCCCTCCCCCGGCCTCCGGCCCCGCCGGTCCCGGCTCCCGCGGCACCCCCATCATGTGGCAAGTTTTTAGGCACTCCTAAATGAGGCTCCGTTGAAAAGACGTAAAACCCAATATCAGCTGAAGTTCGATATGAAGTCATTTTTACGTATTGGTACGGCAAATTCTGTGCTCAACGTTGGGTCTTCAAGGTCTTTGTCTAGTTGAGTCCTGTTATCCAAATCTAAACGAGCCTGTTCATCAGTTCGAGGAGTTGTACCAGTCGATTCCTTCCAAGGAGCGGCGGTGGGGTGAGATGACGTGAGACTCCCCGCCGCGCTGCCATCAACAGATGTTATTATTAATTAAGTCTCATATACCTGATGAAACGATCTGGCTTATCAGATACAACACGACGCTAATATACTAGGCTCTGTTCTGGTTTACATTAGGTACTCCGACTCTTGAATAAACTCCACATTAGTGAACACAAACACTGTGTTACAAAACCAGTGCTAATTAGATTACGTTATACGAGCCCGCTAATTGTGGATGTCCAAGTTTTTAATTTTCTCAAGTCACGCAATTTACTAGGTATATGTATTTTTTATTCGGCTCCGTGTCAACGACCCTGGGAGCTGGTCCTCGTCGCAAGAGATACATGTGTACAGCCGACCCCGTGTCATGGAAGCTTGTAATTTTTCTCGGAGTCGGCATGAATAATCACATTTTTCTATACTTTCCGCATTTATTCGAAGGTTCGAGTCGACGGTGAGAACGCCCTATATATAAAATAACCGGGCGGATATCGAACCTTGGATTTATGAGCATAAAGTGTATATTTGAGTGCCGGCACCGGCTCGTCAATTTTGTTTAAACGGTACCGCTTGCGAGTGTGCATGCGTCCGTCGCCGCTCCTCGTGACTGGCACAATTCTGCTCTGAACTTGCGATATTTTTACTTTTTTTATGACGTCCCGTAATCCGAGGGTCTGTTATTTAGTAATGTATTTGCGCGAACTGCTTCACGTCAACCGTTTTTTGTTATCTTTATCGAGCCCTTGGACGATGAATTGGGACTTTGTTTCATAATTATCCGTCGCTGACTCGAGCTTTCTTCGTGTTTTGTGTCAGCTAGCATGCCACGTCGATGGTCCCGTAACTTAAATGTCAATTTTATTATCCGGGAGTCACTTGTCCGGGGTGTGTGCCCGCGTCGGTACACTCGCCATCAAATCGTCGTTACTAAAACACACCCTCCTTGTTTTCTAACGTTTTATATTCATTTGGAGAAGTGCTCTTCATGGTCTTCAGCATGTGACGTGCTCCGACATCTGCTCGGCTCTATACAGGGTGTCTTTATTGTATTCATTGCGTCAACTATTTTAGAACGTTTGGACACATCGTTGGTTCAAATTAATGGTTTCGTAATGTTGATACAATATTCTTGATTTTATTTATAAACTTTAGATTTATTGGTACATGAACATTTATATGGTTTGCCGTATGCCCCTCTGACCTTCCCTGGTTGCATATAACACGTAGTGACGTGCCGTGCTCCATTTTATCGATGATCGATGGCGGGCTGTCAAACTGACAGTGTCAAGGTCGAGTTTGACACCTGTCAAACCGCCCAGACAGCGGTTGTCAAACTGGGCTGCGCTGAAAAACGCGGTGCTGTCATGTAGTAATGGATAGCCTTCCGTTGGCTGTGTCATGACGCCATGTTTGTTTCGGGGCCAACGAACCTCGTCGGTCGATATTTTTTATTTGTAATCATGTGCTATATTTTTTCTACGAGTCCCATTGAAGTGTTTTTGTCTATACTTAAGTTAGATTAACGTTAAGTGCTTCGTTAATTAAACATTTTTTTTATAGCTGTATAATTTATGAATATATATGTTTTTTTGGTAGTTTCTTTCCTACGTTGACAGGATATTGACCCGATGTGGTCGCGCCAGTGAGATACAAAGATGACATGTTATTAATGAATTCTAGATAAGAATTTCCATTTACATTATTTTAAAGTCGAAGCTAGAACTGACACGTTTTTATAATTCGAGTCATCATCGGTCACATTAAAAAAAACATCTCGAGCCGTATATTTGCTGCGTCAAATCTATCGATAAACGGAAGCGCAGTCATCCACAAGACGGCAAACACTAATAATCCATCCGCTTTACCTTGGCTCAAGATATTTTCGGCCGCAAACTAAACAAGGAACGAATGTGGCTAAGCGATTTTGACAACGTCTAAAAACAAACACAAGCTAACTGCTATAGGTATGTTATTGATCAGGCGGCCTGTACCTACAGATGATGTACCTAGGATACATCCCCCCAGGCAAGCCATCGACCCTGCTCGTCGGCAAGCCAATCGCTGCTCTATACCCTCAAGACACGAGCTCTTTTCCTTTCCCCAGTCGACCTTTCTTATGACGATTCCGTGTCTGCTGAATGCTATTCATTTTCGATAAGACAGTAAAAGACGGTTCCGGAGTATGCGATAATGAGCCTTCTTGATCCCGCAGTAAGGTGGTGATGGGCGGGCTGTCCGCCCTACCTTGGGCGGGAGCAATTAGCCAACTTACTTTACGAATGTTTTTAAAAATGCATTTTTTTATTACCCACCGTTTTCACGGTCGGCTGGAGTTAAAGAAACTATTGTTATTTTAATATCTCTTGTTCTGCTGCTGTTACACAGATAACGTACATTTTGAATGACTAATTAAATTTCTCTTAATGTTAATGTTAAATCTTCACATTATTGTTCCGTTCAAACATCCGCCCCGACTTTGAGAACCGCTGGCATCATTACACTTTGGCGATTCATGGAAACGTTTTGTTCCTCTTAAATTATAAAGGCTTGATTTTTATTTTCTTTATGGAATTATTCAAATCAAACCGTCGCTCTTGACTTATGTATTATATATTATCTTATTAGATAAAGAACTCGTTGTGACTTCGCCTAAAATACAGTCTTAATTCCTTATTATCTAATAGTAAATGTTCAAAAAATCGACATTTTTATATCCGAGCACTGACACGGATGACCCCCGAAAATATCATTGACAGTATTTTTACATAAATTTAATTTCCTCAGTGCCGGTTGAGAGCTACGGGCGGGCTATTAAGGAAATTGCTTTATAGACCTAAGGATATTGGAAGCGTATGGAAGGTTCAGGGCGAGGGACTCACGGGCTTCGACACACCAACCAACCTATAGATGCCCTGTTACACTCTCACGATCTTCATATAACTATGACAGTGAAATAATTACGGAAATATTCGAATAAATTAATGTGAATAAACGAATGTAATGTATGAGTAAATTCTATAAGGTTTTTGTAACATTCAAATAATAATAAAGTGTAAGAAGGTTTGGGACAGGCGAAACTCGCGAGTGGCGCATAAAACACGGGGTGTCTTGACACAAAAAGAGTGATTTATCGTGAGAAGAGACACCTCCTTTATTTTCGGCTGTATGCACAGGTAACACCAGGAACGGAAAATAATTTCGCGTGATTATATATAGAGTACGTAAAAAAAATAAATGGTTTTACTACATAGTGCCCAAACGAGAAGTATATAGGAAAATGAAGGGTTGCCGTTATAAAAAATCACCCGGAGCGAGAATTAAAAACATCTGAAATGTAACAGACGAGACCAAAAACAGCAATTAATAGTGATTATACCGCGGTTATAATTGCCGGTTCCTACAAATTACTATCCGAAGTCTCTGATCCACAACGGCCTGTCAGTGTGAGATCTTAGGGCGATTCCTATCAAAGGCAGCGAGATCGGAGGGAACAACATACGAACACACGCGTTATAAACATCCTATTGTATATATTTTTATCTCGTCTCTAATTATTGGTTTGTATCCGTGTTTTAAAATATTCCGACGCTTTTGATTATAAAACAAATTGTTGTGATTAAAGATGGCCAGATAAGACTTTAATTTATTCTACTTACTTTTAATTTATTGTATTGCTTAGTATTATCACATGTTTTATCATAATTAAATATATATTTTTTAATTTCCCTAACGTTCTGAGTCGCTTTTGGTTAGCGAGGTTGATTTTCGTTCGACCTGATACATAAACGTCACGTGACTCCGACCATATTTAGACAATTCCGTCGACAAACACGGGGCTCGCCCTCATATAAATAACATAGCATTGCCGCCTGGCTCTCCCCATTCTTATATCCAGCGGGTTATTATAATTTTTCGCCTTATGAATATCGTCGCGTGGTACCGTAACGCCCGTCTCTCGGAGGGAGTCACAGCTCAGCAATCTTACTTTAATTCTTATTTAGAGTGCCGGCTTGTTTCGCTAACAACATTTTTAGTATTTGTTTATGGCGTTAACTTATTTTTTGTTCGCTATGGGGTAATTTTCGTTCTTTTTCGACGGCGTATTTCGACATTATCGCGTCGTCTCGGCGAGGGCGCAAATTGGCTATCAGCGTGTCTTGTAACGGCGGACGGCGGAGACGCTATCGGAGGCGAGGACAAAGGCACTGCAGAGGTCAAGGGCTTTTATTTTCATGAAACGGAATGTTCATTTGGAGCTTCGGCGTCATCGGCTCCACATCAATCATGCATGCACCATTGACCCGCGCTTTTGTTCGTGTTACCGTTTTTGAAAAAAGGTACGCGCTCCGCGGGAAATTACGGTGCTTGTGTACTTTCACAAATTTCGTGTATCACATTCGCCCCCCGCTGTGTCGCTGGAGCTAAAATAATGCGCTACTGCAAAGCTATTATTCAATTAAATAATTAAAATGAACATCGAATATTTGATAATCGGGAACGTTCCGTTTTAGGGTTCGGTTCGGTTCGGTTCGTGCGTTACGTTCCCGTTTCCATTACGAAGCGAATAATATACTTATTCAGTGTGACACCGTTAAAAAAGTAGGAAAATTGCTAATGGTGTATGATATTGCCTCCCCTTATTTTTAGGGTATGAAAAGACTGGGGTGGCAACACCTTCGCTGGCTCCCAGGAGGTGTTTTTTGAGTCGAGTATTTTCTCGTTTTTTTCTTGATGCTTTTTTTTTCGCGTAATGACGTCGAGGTCCTGTGAGAGTTGGACGAATCCATTAGATAGGCGGGAAGAGCTTCGTGTAACTGTTTTTTTTTGTTGCAATCGAATTCGGCTGAAAAAAAGATGTCGCATGTGTCATTCGGAGGACATTAGCAGGAATTGTAATGGCTTACACTCGACTGTAGGCGGAAAAGCGCCGGGGAACTTATACATTACAACAAGGTCTGCGTCGCAGCTACATAAACAATATGTACATGATAATTTACTTACAATATGTTAATAAGATCTTTTACAAACACACATAATTATTTTATATTTTCAACTGAAATTATTATGTATAACTAGTGTAGTTCATAGATTAAATTAAACTCTGTTTTTTTTTTATTTTTTATTGAATTTTAAAAATCGAATTGTGCTTAACATGAGCCCGAAAGAGTTCTTTTTCTAGTTGTATGTTATGTAAAAACTCTTTTTTAATTACGAATTAAACTAAAGTGATAACATTAACAGGCAAGTGGTGCGGGTCGCGGCGGGAGTGGTCTTCGCCCCCGGACGTGGCGCGACGCGTCTACTCCTCCGTGTTCCTTGGCAGCCCCGGAGAATACCCAGGTCAGTGAAATAAATAATACATTAAAATACTTTACGATTATACAATCATCCCACATCGGCTGTATACGTTTGGACTGCTGCTTTTTCATTTAAAAGCCGCCATCTTGACATTTGATGTATAATATTATTGTTGTGAATAAGTGAACGGGTACATATTATCGTAATTTGTCTCGTGCGAAGCGTCCATGTCCCAGTGATTCAAACAAATATTTATATAGCGACTATCTCCGATTCCTTCGACGAAAGATAAATCGATCCAATAATGAAGTGTCGAAAAGTCGAGACAAATTTCATACTTTTACACACGGGAAGTTATTTACGTCAACAAATAAACTTTTTTTTTTTGTCAACTACAAAACGGAATGGAAAGGGGAGAAGACGAGACATTTTGTAGATAAAAATTCACACCGCTCGATTTTATTTATTATCTATAACAAAGATATTAGGAGACGCAATAAAACCTAAGTGAGCGGCAGGCGTCTAGAAGTTTAATTTTTCAGCCAATATGTATAGCATGTTATAGTCTATTGCTTCAGTCACTAGCCGGTTATGAAGATAACATAACCGCAGCGCATGGTAGATAAAAAAATTAGAAAATCCGAGCGAAACAATCCGGACATCATTCTTTGGCTTGTCAAGTAATAAACGACATCGATATGGCAGAGCCATCTATTGACTCATTCATAATAATAACCGCGGTCGGCTGCCCGCGCGCTGAATCGGACTTTATGCTACCACCGTAGAGATGCAATTAGGATAACGGCGGGTTGCACTTGCACCGTTACGTGTCCGCACGTGACCGCTATCTCCGTCTCGCTTCCTGACGCCTTTTTCGACTATATCTGTCTCGCTAGTATTATAATACATCAGGTCCACTGCGCGGTTCCATTACACTAAATCAATTAACGGACGATGTTCGCCGGATTTTCGTTAGTCGCCCGCGACATATAGAACGTACAGAGCTTCGCTATCTGCGAATACATAAGGGAGATCAGATAAAAAAATAATAGAGTACCGAAATCAGAAATGGAATCGGAAGGAGCGGGGTCGATTTATTCCGATGTTCGTTACGATTCCGATTTTTATCTAACGTCTAGAATGAACGCAGCCGAAGACGGATCACAGCGGTCGCCGCTACGAAGGAGACTACAAAAACTGCGGCAGAGCGGGACACTGCGCGGGAATCGATGCCGTCCGCGGCGAGGAAGGATCGCCGGCGGACAGGGACGGAGATATACGATGTTTATTACGTGCGAGAGAGATAAAACAATTCCTTACGGCGCTATTCTTAAGCCATGCTCGTGAGCCGAAAACATCTCTATTCAGTCACATTAAGGCTGCAATTTGATTGTAACTAGTGCGCCGTGACGACTGTTGAATGTTGTGATGAAATGTTATAACTTCATTTATATATAAACACGACAAGCAACTCTATTCTGCGAGCGCGAGGGTCGGTTGTTGCTTGTGGAGGTCGCGGCGGCCGTTGCCATGGCGACCCGCTGCGTTGGAATGTCAAGCGATGCAGGAGACGCACCAGTGTTGCCCTCATCAGTTGTAATTTTCCACAAATATTATTTATAGACGTAACTTATTGTTGACATTGTCACAACAACTGGACGCTGAAAAATACATCCGATACGATTGGTACGAAGTATTCGTTAAAAATTATATTTAATTGAAATTATAGCATGTGATTCGAGGGTTAAAATATCACTTTGGGGACATAAACATACAATGTATCAGTAGTTTGTTCTGTTAAACAATAAATATCTCGACTAAGTCAATTTTTAAAGCCACTTAAAGTTAACGAGGACCGAGGTTTGGAATTGGGTTGGATTTAAAGCGTTGACCATTTTAATTTGAACGCAAAGCGTCCCGTCATATAAGTAATTAAATATGTTTTAGTCTATTATAAAATAAATTTAATTGTACAATATTGTATATTTCTTTAAGAATGTATATAACCAAGACTAACGAAATTCTTTTAGGTATTTTCGATAACAAATAACATGTTATTACAATATGACTGAAGACGCCATTTTTTTTTTTTGACATAACACTTGTGAGACATTTTTAACTTTGTAAAGGATAAAGGGTTTAAGACAATAGAATATTAAAAACGGCAACCTATTAACATTTTAAACTAATTACTAATGAAAATTTGTTTAAAGAAATCAATTATATACATATATGTAATAATAATTAATTTAAAAGAACACAGATATTCTTTACACAGATTCAAAAGTAAAAAAAAAGTACCTACACCTGTCACTTCATATGACATTGTTTTTTTTTTTTTTTAATTTTATTCCCTTTGTTTTTATAAATGCCAATTAAAAAAAGACTAATTTATTTGAACAAAATACATTATTTGTTATATCGTTACATAGTATCTATAAATATCCGCAAAAAAAAATCAAATTGATTTAAACTAAAATAAGCGAATCGGAAAATAATACCTTCAGCTGCTGAGGACGATTTGAAGATATAAGCAGTTAAATATACCATAATATAGAAAGTAAGGAAAATAACGCTCGGAAGAAAGAGATGAACGGCCACAACACCTTCGTGATCACCTAAAAGATGCTGATTTACCTTCATGAAGATAATTGGTGATATTTCTGGGACTTAAAATAAGAGATAGCGTTATTTTGTATAAGAATGACTTGAACTCCAATCTGAGAAGACCCAGGTCCAGCACTAACTAAGAACTGATACTGCTCCTGAAACAATCAAAACTTTTGTGTTTAAAACATTCCTGGCGGTTGAATTAACTCGTAGTTCCAGTAACTGATGACAGTCACATCGAAGAACGTCTGTTAGTCTTGATGTCGCTCTGATGCATCTCCACCCTCGTGATGTTTTGGACCTAAATGTTCAGAACCAGCTTATGTCAAAATTAGCTTCTGAAGATCAATTCTATTTGAGGATGCGATCTTTGAATGTACCACTGATGCTTTGTCTCGCGACCTTTTCCTTTATTTAATTGATGATGGACGTCTTTTTACTGCGTGTGGTCCTCGTGAGAGTGCAATTTGTTTGTATCCTCTCACAGTCCTGACCTCTCACCCTCAAGCTACGCCGACTCCGATTATATGCTAATACAGGAATAAGTCTCCATTTACGTAAACGAGCGACCGACTCTCGGACTTTTGTTAATGCAACAAAAATATATATCGCTTGGATTATATTTGTAAGAATTGATTTGTTTTTCAAGTTATTAAACACTTGCCTAACATTTTGGCCGTATGACGTGCATTTGTTTTGTTAAATAGAGGTCAGTCGCGTTTACGGAAACATAGCAGATCAAAAGCAGACAGCTCGGGTGGGAGCCAGCGAAGGCGACTCAGAGATCAGCACGCCCACGTCTTCATTAAAATCGGTCGCTTATCGTTCAAATCGATCTCGTTACAAACAATGAAACGCGTCCTAACAAAAACCGGGCGAGCGATCAACGAATACGAGGAAGGTACCAGTGAGCGAGCGAGCACATCGCCACAAACAAAGCAAAACCTCAATCAAAAATCTCGAGGCATTCGGTATCATAACCGAAGAGGTGCGTCGACCCCACCGGCATATGGGAACACCGTCGTGTGTGTTACACGATCGAGAACAGAAAAAAACAGCCAAAAAAAATAACATAACAAAACTATAATAATGTAACGCACTAAGTATCCGTCTTAAAAATACGCCTCGATCTCTGTTGCGCGCGTCGCAGCATTAACGCGTCGGTGGAAATGAACCCACGCCGTGATGGAGCAATGTGGACTTTGGGTGTGATGCGGGAAGGTCTAGATTAGCATCAGGGGCGGGTCTGATCGGAGGGCCGGAGGGTGTCGGGCGAGGGGGCAGCGCGGGGGGAGGGCGGCGGCGGCGGTGATGGATGGCCCAATCAGGCGGCGTGGCGGTGCCCGGTGCCGGCCGCGCTAATCGAGCAGTGCGGCCCGAAAGCCGGTCGCACACACGCGTCGACACAACAACACCGAGCACACCATGACGACACGTCAGAGGACTCGGGCACACCTAGAACTGCATAAAGAGCCTGCCGCGAAACGCTAAGCACGGCCGCGGAGGTCCGGCGAGAGATCGATGAAAAACAGACGAGGACGACCCTCGAACGAACACGAGGAATGCGATCGATAGGCACCAACTGTTGTAAACAAGCGGACGGGAACTGGGGAAAAAGGTTGGAGCGTTCGCCACCCTGCGGGGCTATTAACAGACACGTGACTCATTTTAGGAACTGTCATCGGCAGCGACCGGTGCACGTGGGCCTGGTCTGCCGCAGACCTCGGTCCACGGCGCGCCGTTAACTTCACCAGCGGCTTATTCTATTCATCATGTTCCAAAAACAATTTCACACAGCAATAAATACCGACCGTACATACTTATAGACAAAACTCTATTAACACCGACCTCTACAAAGAAAACGTTCACTAATCAACAATTACCAGCGCTTAAAGACTTAAATAAAAAAAAATTAAGAACTCAATCCTCCGCTGCGGAACTCTTAATGGAATCAGCAACATTATTTAGCGAAGAAAGCAATTTTCTCACGATCAATTCCGAGCTCGATTCGTTCGTTTCGCAAAACATGTACGATTCGGTATCATTAAACTTCAAAGTCACCTGTAAAAAGCGGATAGATCGGCCGGCTATTCATTACAGGCGACAGGCCGACGGCCCGAAAACGTTCCATATAAATCAAGGGACATCGCATTTTATCAAGAGACCTTTCTCCGACTGATCCGACCTGAATCGAGCTGATCTAATGAAACCGACTTCACCGGACCTCGCACACTCCTCTCCACACATAAACACGGTCCATCGCCATCGGCTGGAGATGCCCTGCGATCATTTTAGCTTTTTTTCAAGTCTCTGTTTTTTTATTATTATTTTTAATTCTGTCCCGCGACTTGTCCGTTTTTTGTTCGCCTTTTCATAAATATTTTAAAATCGGATTCAGTCGGAGACAGGCGAGGCGAATGGATTAGGATTTAGATATTTTCGGGGCGCGTAATTTATGCTCCTCTTTGTTGAGATATGAATAATGTGAGCGAATGATAAATCTCTCCCGCTACAGGCCTCGGCTCAGACGTCGGAACTTGCCGTTTGCTTTAATAGTTTCCGTTTCGAGCTGCATCTTCATGATAATCCTGTTTGTTTCTTGATATTAGAAACGCTAACAGTTATACCAATAAAATATTAAAAAAATATATATATTTATCCAATTATTTTTCCTCACGACACAAAAAATACTCGACATTAAGTAACAACATTTAAATTCTAAACCGATTTGAATTCAAGCCATTAAAATTCCAATAAAAGTGAATCGAACCATAATGTACAACCAGACATTCCAAATATGTGGTTCGTTTAAAAAGCCCTTAACGAAATTATTATAGTAGCAAAAAAGGGTCCAATGATGATCCACCGACGTCAGCTATGACAGCTCGTAGCTTTGTTTGACCAAAATTATAGTAATTTGATAAAATACCCATCTACTTAAAAAAGAGTGTTAGAAAAATATATATAAAATGGAGAGCAAAAAAAATAGAGGCGTTTTGTAATAGGTGTGGAATGTTAGGAATGCGGTAAACGTCCATTGTTCCGGACGCGAAGCTGAGAATTTCTTAATCAGGAACACTCATCTCAGTGTTTTGTTCCCGTTCTGTTGCTAGAAATGACTCGGTTTCGCCTTTTATAATTGCAAATGTATCCTTAAAAAGTCGAATCCACGCCTCCTCTACGCTCATTTCATATCCGATTAGGCCTCCACACGGCCAGGGATATTTTATCATCGAACAATATATTTGCATCGAAATACAAACTTTTTATTCATAAGCGACCGTTCGAGCCGCTCAAAATAATAATGAGTGGGTTATAAAAATGGCGGATTTATTTGTGAGGCCCGTCCCAGAACTTAATGCGATATCTCGCAGCGGACACTTCTTATTAAATAAGCTTTAGAAACAAAAATTATATCCACCTTAAACGGACCGATCACAATAAAAACGGGGATTTGACAAGATTAAAATTGTAATTCAAGTTACTTTTGACGTGCGTCTTATTGCTTTTTCGCTGCTATGTTTTTTTTTTTTCGAGGATGCAACCCGCGGAGGCGACGTGCTCCGTCAGTCTGACGTCCACTACAATAAATTAAAAAAAAAAACACACACACTAAATTGCACACGGAATATGCAAATTAAAATAAATGCTACTTGTTAATAATTATAAGGTAACTTATTTTTTATTTTATACAGCGTTTAAATTACTCGGCCCCGAGTGTTTAATGTTGGTATTGATCACTCGAGAGATGATAAAGAAGAAAAATTAAATGACACGAATTAAATTAATAATATTAAAGTGAAGATCTTACTTTTTGTTCGGTCGCGGTTTTATTTTATCAATAAATTTTCTTTTCGGTTTCGTTATAACGGAAATGATAAAAGATATTTCAAATGTATCTTAAGTTTTAAAAATACATTAATAGGAAATCAGTTTTAATAATATAACATGAACGTAACAACATTTGTGGATGTATCTACAGTTACGTTTTGTTTCCCACATTCTGCAGTCCGCTAGATGTAACTGGCAACACCGGCCGTACAAGCGATCACGGCCGCCATTACTGGAGATTACCTCTAATGTAATGTGTTGGTGATTTGAAATAATCACGCGGAGTAGACACGCCGTCATAGCCATTTAATCAATACCATTGTATAATGGCTATCTAATAGCGGTTTATTACGCGGAGCTATGGATGCGAGTGTTTGCATATCGACGTCGGCAGAATAACCGCAACCGCGTCGCGCCGGTCGGAGGGCGTTGAAAAAAAATAACGCGTTATATAAATAGGTGTTAACGAGCTAGCTATGCACAATATTGCGACGGCTGTTAAGAGCCTGCGGTTGGCTCCGAGTATGTACGACCGCAGGGCGATTTGTCCTCAACCCTCCGGCAAGAAAGCCGGTAAAGATGGCGACGTAAACAAAACAAACTAGTTCTAATATCGCCTCCGGTTGGACAATTACGACGCAGTTAATTCTGTATCTTAATCGATTTTCAATATCGAATACCGCTATTCTCTAATAGATGGCGCTGATATAAATGTGTAAGACAACATTACGGCACCGAAACGGCGTCGTCTCGAAATGCTAATAGAATTATTATTATAATGCAATCGGAACGTTACAAGATACGGAACCCGAAAAAGCATAACGAGAGGAGCCGGTTGCGATACATTCCATATTCTCGGATCGTAATTGAACATCGTATGCAAATGTCGCTCGCGTTCGTCGGCTTTGTATTATTTATGTTGCTGGTGCCTCCGGACAGCAGGTGGAGGAATCGCATTCCGTTTGTGTCACGATGAGGACGAAACACTTAAAATTCCGCGTTGTTCTCTTAAAAAGTAATTACGGATCATGTGAACATTGTTACCGGCGGGCGTAGATCACTCCAGTCACGTTATAAATCTCTATGATTTCGCATAAATTAACGTTTTAACGTGCGGCGTCGCGACGGACTCGAAAACATTTAGCACTCTGTAAAATTAGAACAAAAGACAGCATCCAATCAACGAGCGAGTCACATCTGACTTTGTAATGTATGCGCGTCGACCGACACGTCTTAACTGTTATGAGATATAAAAATAATCTTTAGTGAGAGAGCAAGTCCTCGTTTATGCCATGACATAATACAGCGAAGCATGTACTCAATTGTCTATCATTAAGAACAAATGCTCGTGACAAATTACGTGCGAGTTTTATGTAGTTATAGACGCGGTTCGGGGCTCGACGGCGCGTTGTTTGGCCGAGCCGGTTGTAATTAAAACCCGAACGGCCTGGCTTTGTTTACGTTTGAACGTGCGGCCTCCGTATCAATATTCACACGACACAAAGATCACGTCACATATCAAAGGATACAGGACTTATAACGTTAAGCAAATTGACTATTAGTTTAGTAACTTAGCAATCATTATATGTTATTAATGTACGATTCAATAAGACATTCAGACGCTGAATCTTCCGCGATCCATCACGCGGTAACGAGGTGGGCGTCCGACGGACGTTTGGATATTATATTTTTGCTTTTATTTTGAATTTGACGTTATTATGTTAGGACTTATCCTTTACAGTGGCCGAGATCCTACATGGAACATGAAGTAGGTTTATTTTCTAATAAGATGTAGTGTTTATTTGCGATGCCTTAGATGTGTTCCCCGGAACAGGCGAGGTCCGTAGCTAATAAATACCATAGTACTCCTAATTAAGTCACAGTAAACAAGTACCAGGAAAGCATAACAGTCGGCAATTACTATTTGGCGGGCGCGTCGGCCGGCTTATTACGCGGCAAATATATTCTCTTATTTATGCACGCAAGACGCGCGGCCGCGCCGCTCGGACATCAATCCAGACTTAATCCTCGGATTATTTGCGAAATGAGCAAAACTGCATTCAACGAGGCGACGGCCGCGGTTATTTTAGTCGAAATTAATAATCACGAACACCAGCGGTTTATGACGCTCCACGCTCCACGCTGGTATTTATTTTTCACCTGATTTATCAGCGACCGAGACGCGACAGTCGTAAAACAACGTTTATTATCATCTCGGTAATGACACACCACTATCACCTACCACCTACCACCTACCACCTACCACCTAACTTAATTAAACCGCGTTATTAGATATCGAAGTCAACGTTAAATATCAGAAACAATACCTGATGTCGCCGATTTCCCGGCCGTTCTCAACGTGCTCTGTACTACATTACTCAACACTTCAATGAGACGGTCTCAGGAGTTTGACTTAACTTGCCAAACTTGTGTCAGACCACGGTGTAGTTCGTGCGTTCCAATAATTGTTTAAAACCGTGCCTGGCTCACAACGACGTCATCCCCGCATCCATCCAGCATCCATTACAAGGCTAATGGTGAGCTAATAAAGTTATCGCGTCCATTCTCAGCCACGGCGTAGCGGGATCGCGGGACCGTATTAGTGGCTCGTATCAAGCACCTATAAAGATTTATGATGCAGTTAAATTGTTTTAATAACCTTAAAAGTGTTAATATTCGTCCGGCGTCCGGCGAGCGGCTCGACGGCGGTCCGGTGACGGCAGTTTTGTCACGTTTTTATTCAAATAACAATTAGTTGCAGGCCACAGTGACCGAGACTAGCATTCATATATATTTTCGTACGATCACAGCCGGAACTCATGACGGCTAGCATTTTGTACGCGAGATGAGACGTAACTACTCTAATGTATGCAAACAGAAAAGTAAACAAACTACCCTCGATACGCGTTATCGGAACCGAATTTAACAAGCAATTTATATATAGGTAACGATATATTTCAATAAACCTAACGTATTATGCGCGGCTGGTTCTTAAGTGTTTTAAATTATTTTCCCGAGGCTGTATCTCCCAACACAAGCGCCGCTCAAAACATAAGAATCTTGATTGATTAGTCGGCCGGTCTCCTAATTAAAAACTCTGCTTTGCCTTCATATCTGGTAAGGCGAGGCTGGTGGGTCTTAGCGATAAGGTCATAAGAGTTATTTTTTCATTAGCCGCAGCCGAGCATGTGATGGTATCAGCGTGTGGTACCACCGGCCGGTATCCAGCGATCAGCCTGCACCAGGACGATGACATCGGGCTCGTTTTCGATAAAGAAAGCCTTTTTGTTTTTAGTATTAATTTTCGCCGAGCGATACAAAGGTGATACAGGTCCGGTCGTGTTTTTGCTCGTTTTTTTCTCCCCGTCTCATAATATACCTCGCCAGCCCCCCGCCGCGGTAAGTGACCGCGTGATGCCATGTCTTTGATTATCAAAGAGAATAAAACCAGCCTTTTCCTCACAATGCGATATTTAATTCCACGTTACCGTACCGCACTCACCCCGAGCAGCTCCGATGAGTTATGGCCGCGTCAAACTAACAGACGGACAAAACATCGGATTAATCACGAACAAGTAGGTATAATGTTACAGAGACCAGGGTCTCATGAGTGCGGTGGTGTCCATAAATACGCGATATGAACGGCCGCACACGCTGTGGATTTATGTCCTCCTGGTACCAACCGGTTGCCGCTACCAGGCGTAGGCGGCCAGCCGACGATTAACTACGCTTTTTACTTTTTTTGATGTAATATATATGTATATTTTTTTCTAATTTATCGTCCACCGATAGGGTCTAGATCGTACAACCATAGACACAGACTACAATACATACAGTGACATGTCTGTAATGGGAAAAACGCTGCAATCAAATAAGATATCCCAACTCTAATTTATATACACCGGACGGAAGGCATTTCATATAAGTATTTGCATTTTAACGACGTGTCAAATGAGAATCAAATCGCTGTGACTTGACTTCGTTAAGTCCACCCCACGTTTAACCCTCTGCTCCATCTTTAATCAAGTCAAGTAAAGTCAATTTTTTTCATTTTATCCCAAGTAAAATTACTATCGTAAATTATTCGTAATACAAAACAATCTGATCGTAATATGTTTGAGGGTCCTAGGTTTTATGTGTTAAAAGATAAACTGGAAGGCTATCTCGTTAATAAAGTATACTAAGCATACTCAAAACTGTGACTGTAGTCTCTCGAAGACCGCGTCTCCGGCCGTGTAATAAAATACGCATATCTGCGTATCTGCTTTAATGAAAACCCGCTGTATCTCGCAGAATGCGGACCTCTACTTTAATATATGCCATTTTTATCGGCCTCTGAAAGGACCGGGTTAAAAATATGCAAAAATCACAGGCCGGGGTGAATATTAAGCAATGACATTATGTATAATATTCCGCAATTAAAATTCAAATTGAAATCAATGCGCGGATGAAGGCCGTGCTGCGGGGTCGAGGCACTGGTTCATGGCGTTTGGTGCGAAGTCTTAATCCCTTAATATGCGTTTTGCGACATGGGGATTTTGAAAAGTGGGGGAATCCGAGCGACGCGACTAACACTCGATTATGCGAGTGTTTGTTGCTCCTACATTATATCACAGTTAAATTTATTATGCATATGCTAAATTGGGACCTTAAATGCTTTCAACGTATGTTTAGTTATGGGAATTTTGTTGACCTTTTTACGTTAGATTTCAATTTAGAATTTTTGTACCCAAAAAATTTTTACAGTTAAGTGAACTTATTTTTTTTTTTTTGAGGAATAACAACTTTGCGCAAATCATTGAGTAATGAGAATAAAATTGGAAATGTTCTTTAGATTGTTCAATCGCTAAGCGGTCCGAGAGACCGAGATCTGCCTTTAGCGTGTACAAAATATTCTTGAACCGTCTCGGCACTTAATGGTCCATAAAGGCACCCCATAACTTGCCTATCAGGAGGATCATTCCAAGTGTTATTCTCTCTTAATTGGCCGTTCCGGGCGGAATCGTCAATTCGAGATATTAAACTAATTTCAATGCGTTGTAATCGCGGAGACGTGTTCCATTGTAAGGGTTAAATTGTCATTTAGAAATTCTGCTGCCATTTTTAATGGTGCGGTGATTTCATAACGTCGGGAGAGAACTTAAGCGAACCATAATTATTTCTGTCTTCCTCTGTTCAAATTATGTCTCGTTGTGTCGGTAGCTGTGGATTATTTTTTATTCCTGTAGAGAGACTCCGTTGTAACAATTTAAAAGGGCCACAGGATGAAGTGACATCGCTAGACGTGCGCGAATATAACGACTCAGCGACTTCGGTCTCCGAAGTGATTAAGCCAACGCAGCGACACTGCGGCGGTTAGCCTGTGACTGACAACTGGCTTCGTTAAAAATTATAGCCATTCAAGGAGGCTATTACAAATAATATATCGATGAGACCGCCTGCAGCTCTGACCGGAGATTGTCTTACGGCTTGTAGCAGTACTGAGCGCCTTAATGACTTTCACCAAACCTATTACATCTAATATAGCAATAACCCAAAATATCGGCCGGGCAAGATTCGGAGCCAATTGGTAATTATTTGAAGAATCGCTCAGGGGGACAGGAGAATTAATGACTAAATGGAATTCCGCCAGATTTCCAATAAGAGGACCATACCACGCATTCCTCTCTCACCCGGCACGTCATTACGTCACCCAATAAGCTCACAAAGGATGCATCAGACCCTCTTTTTAAAAGCGACACGCAATATCACCTCTAACACGTTCATCATAAGGTCCAAAACGCCATCGCATAGACAAGTTTCGGGCGCCAATTTTAATTAGCCCCACCATTCCTCCCGGTGAGGGTGTTTGCAAATAGCGTGGACTGCGAAGAAGCCAATCCATCAAATCGTGAGCGCATTACGACACCGTTGTCGCTAGGGATTGAGGATTAGTCGTCCCGTGTCGATGAATTAACAAATTGTCTTCGCCGTCCTCTAAAACATAAGACGGATTGAACAGTAAAGTGCCTCCATTTAATTAAGTTTCAAAAAAAATACACCGAATATAGATAAATGTCTGCAGAGACCTCTGTTGAGTCATTAATAACGCTTATATTTTTATAGGTTTTGTACGTGTGTGTTTTTTCGTTTATAACATTTTTTTATGATAAAAAATCATCGATAGTTCCCGCGGGACGTCACTAGGACTCGTGCCTCCAGTTGATTGTCGTAACTCGATAGCGTGCACTCATTTGCACCAACACTAGGGCATCTTGACTTAGAACAGAGATCGGACGGTTATATTTCACTTAACAAAATACACAGACAGATATAAAATAACACTTAATGATTATAATTACAACTTCAATTCTGAAATTATATTAGAACAAAAACATAATTAGGGATTTTAAATTTGTAACATTATTGAAGTAAATAGCTCATAAATATTGTCGCTTACTTTCCTATTGCGTTCAAAGTTCTCACTTGTAAGTATAACTGTGGTTTAACCAACTGTTGTTAACGGACACGATAAGGATCTGTCGGGACGTGTCAGTATGTTTGCCTTTTTAATATTTATAAATAGTTAAATCCATTGATGTAATTGATTAGATTAGAAAAAATACAGTTATTAAAGTGAACTAACTGTTGTTAAATAAAAACATATTGATTTCTAAGCTTTTCACTTTATTATAATATAGCTCGTAAGTAAATGCCCCTTGCAGAGTAAAGACATGTCTTGTGTAACATTCAACTGAATAATTATTAAACGGAGAGACAATCCTTCTTTTGTTTTTGTAACAAAATTATGCATACTGGTTAATTTCGTTACAAAAAAAAATCGATTCAGTAAAATAAGTGAAAATAGGTTAAAATTAATGCTATCTATTTACTGTAACAATTATGTTTTTATGTATATATCTTCCGATTAATGTAATATAATAAGTTTCACACGTATTTAGAGCGTCCCGATAATTCGAACTACTGTATTTGTAAACACAGAGTTTTCCGTGTGCTGCTACACTGCACTGCCAATTACCCAGCCCCCAGCAGTTTAACCAAACATGCTAACAAAAGGGTCGCGGGTTCGGTGTCGGGTTGCAACAATCGGCTTATAGACACCATGAGAGAGACGGATCTCTAATGAGCACCCTCCTACACGGGATACAACGACAGAAAAATATTATAACGAAATTAGATAAATATATGGGGAATCGAATAATTAAGGTATACTTGGTTATTAACTTCAAGAGATATTTTTTTATAACTCAGAAACTGCATAATTTTATTTCAAACAGAATTCAGGTAAATATGTCCTTACAATAAAAACTATTTCACAATTATAAATTGCGAACCCATCCGTTAAAACTCGCATGGATAGAGGAGCAACTTTTCTAATACATTAACATAGTTTTCATTCTCTTGACTTTTCACACGCAACCCTATTGTGTTTGTACACACATTTGGGGGTGTATTAGTGAGTTTTAGGGTGTGTGTGTGTGTAAGATGAATTAGGGGATTACCAGCTCTGCATCATGCAAGTGCACTCAGATTTTGCACGCCGATAGCTATACAGGATGAAAGTTGTAACACACATAACAACTAACTTACTTTATCCACAATATAAAACTTACTTATGACCGGAGTCAGAACAATCTACACGCAAATAGTATATGTATATACATGTGTTATCTCATGTTATTCAAAACGTATAAATGTTTATTTTTATCAATGAAACACCTACATAATTAATTAACATCAAACCTTTACACATGGTGCTCCAAATAAATCAATCACCTGAAGCATTAATTTCTATGTTATTGTTTTAAACGTTTTATTTAATACACCCTGTATAATGCAATAGTAATACCAAGGGTGGCGGGTAATGGCGTAAGAGTAATTTTATTACTTTGCCCCCATTACCATCACAATGCATGCCACCGTCTGAATGAGATGCGATACTCGATACGCCATGCGTTCCGTCATTGTAACTATCAATATATTTAGAATTCTACATGTTTGTAATCCTGCAGCAGTTGCAACAAACACATTCAATAACTACTGGTGTTCATTAAACATCTAACGTTATCTTAAAGTATCGGCAAGGTCTGTAATGTCATGTCGAACGTGTAAAGAAAAGGGAATCTAAAGTCTAGAATTAGTTGTTACAGTTTATTTTCAGTGAATCAAATGACAAAGGTATCCTATTTTTAAAGCCGTGTCCGGATAATGTATCGGCGATCGGTCCTCTTTAAAACGCCACACACTAGGCGGAGTAAAAACAAGATGTTAGTCAGAGGCAGGATCTGATTCGATTTGCTCCCGTTGTGATGAATATTTGATGTGGCTCAGTGCACACTAATTTGTTTATCGTGTTCCAGGCTTTTGTTTCTTCGGCACACGTAACTTACATTTTCAAAGTGAATTTCGGTTTAATTATTCAGCGAAACAAACGCCTACACGGTGCTATCAGGAGCTCGCCAGATATTTTCATTGTTTATTTCCGTCTCCGTTTCGTTCTCTTTGCATTCGTTTCTTCCATACTTTGTACCCGGGCGACGTGTCTCTGTAACGTTATACGATTTGACGAGTAAATAAAATATAGAATTTAATAATTATGAACAGTCGAACGGACGGTATCGGGTCGCTGTACCGACTAGACACGTATCATGCGACGTAGCAAGAATTAATTAAGCGTATGTACTCAAGATAGGAATCAGTGGCGTGGCAGGTGATTAAATAAATAATAGTTGAAGTTTCTAATTAATATGCCAGACGCAAAGCAGATAAGCGCGCTCGAGACATCTCTCGCGATTCTTGATCGCTCGCTGTTGAGATTAACACGTTATTAGGAATGATCTTGACGAATTTGTCTCTCTGTCTCTCTGTCTGTCTGTCCACGACGCTGTACGTTATAAGAACCAATACTCACCAATCTTACCAGCTCTTAATGAATTTTAATGTGGTCTCGAAGATTACACTAACATAAAACTTTCGATTATTCATAACATAATCGATAACAACAAATTCAGAAATCGATATTTACATTGAAGGTAGTTTGTATCTTGTTAAATAAGATTAAGCGGCAATAAAAGTTAATATATTCCATTAAGATGTATTTTTAAATGCCATAACTTAAACTGGTTTAAAAAACATTTTGAATATTAATGAATGTGTATCTTTTGTTGTAGGTGACGCCAGCAATGCGAGTATCGGTTCTGGCGAGGGTACGGGGGAAGAGGATGACGACACAAATGGAAAAAAGAACCAGAAGAAAAGAGGAATCTTTCCGAAGGTAGCCACCAACATCCTCCGGGCGTGGCTGTTCCAACACCTAACGGTCAGTTGCATGCTTTGACTACGATAATAATAAAATGATATTCATCTAACTTAAAATGAGGTTCACAAATGTTGAGTTAGCAATTTATTTAGGAGGAATTCTTAAAATTTATACCGAAACTTAATGTTTGAATAAAGTAAGCATACACAAATTTAAAATCACGCAACGATTGTCAGTAGCGAGACAATTGAACCGCGACCGAGCGGGGCCGCTGCGGAGTTTTCAATTAAAATTTTCCAGTGAAAGCAATAAATTTTTCATTGCGTAGACAAAGAACACTCCTCAAAGAGCAGGCTGTTTCTACGAAAGCAATTAAACTCGTCCCATTCGACGCCTCGATACGAGAATTTTGCGTTTTATCATTGTGATTGATGGTCAAAAATAAACATTAGCATGAGACGTTACCGAGAACCGAGCTGGGCCACTGATGTCGCGAGTGCACAGTATTGCGTAGTAATTTCTAGAATAGCTTGAGGTGGCGGGGGTGCGCGGACGGGGCGAGGGGCGAGGGGCGGCAGGAGGGGTTGCAATTTCATTACCGGTCCGGATCCGCGCCCATAAATCACCAACGCCGAAGAAGGCGCTCCGCTCACAGCAGCTCAGTTCAGGTGACGCTGGCAAAATCTTCTGAGCCCGGTATTTCTGTTTCGTTCTAGTACCCGACCGCCCGAATCCTTCATTCTTTATAGCTATGAGTTCCGCGAACACCCCGACAAAGAGTTTTAATTGGCGCCACGGAAAAGCTTTTACTGGTCGTCTCCTCGCTCAAGAAACCGAGGATTTATTTCCAAAGTAGAAAACTTGTACGTTTCTAAAATTCAAAATTCGTTTTATTTCCGGCAGAGTCGGTAGTTCGAAGTTTTTAAAAAGTAGGTAACTGTCGCCAATCGAATTAGGAAGCTTTTAGCGTTCCGTTTTGGCGCGTTTTTGCGTGTCCCTGTCCGCCTCCATTACCACGTTCCAAATTACTTATAATTGCTTCGCTTAGTGCTAAGTGCTTTCATTACAACCACTGTAAAACTGTTCCGGTATAGGTCGGCGTGTGTCAACGTTTGTTCTTAAATCGTTTTGCCATTATTTAAGGGCGCGAATAGTATTTCACTGCTAAACTCAACACCTTTGAAATTGTTCGGTCGAGATATGATTGGTGCGCTGGAAATGCGGTCGGACATAGACAATACTTCATATTGGCATCAAAAAGCGCATCGGCCCACATACAGAGCATAGCTGTCAGTGATGTTTGTAATATTCATTCGATTACGGGGCGGGAAATGGAGCGTCGCGCGGTGAAAGCGACACCTGCACTACACCACACCGCACCACACCGCACCACACCGCACCACACCACACCGAGCGGCACCGAGCGGCACCGCTGCGCTTTCATTACATACAAGTGTATTCACTGTCGCATATTCAAATCCTTGGCCGCTCCGTGTATGGCCATCGGCTTGAGCTTAAACAGATTGGCATCGTGTCGCGACACGGCCGGCCGACTGTGATTGAATCGAATGATCGGGATACTAATTCGGTATAGCTCAGTTATAAAACCAAAAAAGGAGATGTGATCTCGCTAGTTGGAAACCGTGGAGCGTGGTCCCATTTAAATTCAGTGCGGCGCATGCAATATTGGTAACAATCCGAGTATCCGTGACTCTAAACGATATGAATTTTAAAACTTTGCGATCCGTACCATTTGAATTTGAATTTCATTGAACCGGTTCGCTCGTGTTGTTCTTAATTCAAAACAAATTTAAATGACGTTACAGCATACATTCTGCGGATATAATGCTGATGGGTTTTAATTTACTGCGGCGGGGTCATTGAACTCTCGGCGTCATCGTCTGAAGGTGGACTTTAATTACCACATCATAATAAGTCCATATAATAATATAACAATGTCAAACGTAATCCCGTTAATCGTCAATCTATCTCGTGTCCCGAAATCCGCGTACCTGCGTACGTGTCGCAGCTCCCTCAGAAAATTCCCAAGAAATAATATTGAATAACGACGCCTCACAAATCCCACCTTGGGACTTTAAGCTCTTTCAGGGGGCTAAAAATAATTATAACACCGAAGTAATCCCGCTACAGAATCCCGCAGAGCTGCTTCTGTACCTTCTGCTTCTATTATTTTAGGAACATGTGTCTTTGACGCAATAATTACCCCGTCGTACTTGAATCATTTTCAACTTAGAGAGCCGTGAACGCGATATTTATCATGAATTTTTTTGTCAATATTATTGATATGTGTATTATTATGAAGAATCGGTAAGATTGTTTCGTCTATTCATACATAAGTCATGTCATAAGATCCGCCTCGTCCGCCGTTCTCGGTGGCTGGAGTCTTTTGTAACGTTCGCTCTTCAAACGCGAGATCATAATTTCGCATGACAAGCTCCACATAATATTATTAGAAGCACCAGGACGTCATAGCTGAAGAGATATGTTGAAACGCGGAATTCCTAGTGCGGTGTTGAGTTACGTAGGTATCGGGTTCTCTTTGAGATCCACCGCCCCGGAATGGAAGCATCGCAGAATAATCACGCCGAAAGAATTTATACTTTATTTATGCGACTATACTGTCTCCTTTGTTATGGTGCTCTGGTAGTTTACGATTATTATAGAAGCACGTCAAGTCGATGGGAAATCTACGGCTAGTAGAAACGTTGACCTCCTGTTTATAACATGAGACTATGCAAGAATATTTTTATAGATATTATATTAAAGAAACATAATACTGGCAGGCGTATGAAAATAGTAAATTCTCTCAGTCGACTGGTTAGCGTTTCGAACTAACGGGCTCTTTAATCCATTACACTTTGCTTATCATTAATCCAATAACACGGATATCTCAAAATATGGCTCAATTTCGCTTCGAAAAACGTAGAAGAAACTCGGTTTTTCCTTGCTTTATTTAGGGTAAGGGCGAGTCGTAAGTTTTACTTGAAAGAGTCGGGGGCAAATTGCATACGAATCCGGGAAATGAGAATTTATTAATATTGGAAGCGACGTCGGGTATCTTGAACGAATTAAGTGCCTTTTTTTATTTGGTGACAAAATAAACTTCATTTTGACCAGAATTATTTACTGGAATGTCGAATCTAGGATGGAATCTAGCATATATATGTACACTTTGAAAGAATCTAAGATTTTTAATACCTATTTTATGATAATGGCATCATATGTCGTTACGTTGTTCAATGACATTAAGTTATGTTCTGAAATATTCAGAATCTATCCAGCAGGGGACGACAGAAGTCATTTCCGGAGATCCGGGGAGATTCCACTTTTTAAGACGATGCTTAATACAGTCCCGGGACGGACAGGAAATTCGAATCTGACGGAAATAGTGTACGTGAAATAGCAACTATAATAATGATATAGACAGAAAAACTTTAAATACTTGTAACATAAAATTTTGAATGGAATTATTTAAAAAGAGAATGTTTATTCAAGGATTAAAACAAAACGAACAAAGAATGTACATTAGCGTAAGCATGAAGTCCCCCTCTCAGCGGCAAACAATCGGAGACATTACCGAACTAATCTCAAGAG
Organism: Danaus plexippus; assembly: GCF_018135715.1. Taxonomy (NCBI): domain Eukaryota; kingdom Metazoa; phylum Arthropoda; class Insecta; order Lepidoptera; family Nymphalidae; genus Danaus; species Danaus plexippus. The sequence goes on from NW_026869853.1 coordinate 4,786,770, forward strand.
TCACAAATAGATTGTCTCTTGTCAATATTGTCTCAGCGTAACCCTTTAATAGCGAGCCAACATGGCCGTCTCGTCGCCGTGATAACAGCGCGGACCCTCCGAAATATGACTATCGAATGACAAGTATTAATTAGTGGAAGAAAAACAAATTTTATCTTTACACTCGATTCCTCCTGGACGGGCGGAGAGGGTTACGCTCGTAATTCTTTTGTAAACTGAATCACGTCACAATGACTCGTGCTAATAACTGTAGTTACTCTTATACTATACTAACATCTTCCCATTTAACTGTTGATATGGAAATAGGTTCGATTCTTAACTTGTAACAGTTAAGTTGTAATTCAAAGAGTTTGCGCATTACGACACAATCTATAAGCCACATACATCAACCCTTGATTGTCCAAATTTCTGGACCCCACATCCTGTAACCTGAGACCGTCCACTCCCAGATATCTTATCTTAACGACCCACCCGCAGGGGTCAAAGTGACCCCCACAGCCCCCCAGATCCACTACGCAGATATGAAACGGGCAATTTTGGTCAACTCAACTAACTATGCTCCCTGGAATGAGACTTCTTGTTTATAAGTAATTGTGTGTAATACAGCTTATTTAATCTTGATATTATTCGACTAATATTTGGACGCTCGATTACACAAAATGTTATGAGGAAAACTGCTCAACTATTTTCTTATGCTGTTCTCATACAGAACGATACAAACTAACAAAGATATCACAGAAACCCTTAAATCAGTTCATTTGTCATACTGATATCTCAATTCCAACTGGACCGCAACTCGTCATACATTTCACAATATATATATAATTTAATATTAACACACAACATATAGTCGTTCTCTTAGAAAACAAGAGGACAATATACGAGCTTAATTTAGCCGAGCCCACATTATCCCATAAATAAAACAAAGGTACAGAAGCAAAGAATATAATCTAACCCATGCTATATGAGTGCCGGGACGCCATAACTTAGAGATACGTAATATCCAGAATTCTCGAAAGAAACTCAACGTTTGATTAATGTATTCTCGTGTCAGGCTATATTGCAAGGATTTATTCGAAAGGGTGTTACGTCAGAGGTGTTATTGCAAATCTGGGGTATATTAAAAAGGGCGGGGACACGTATGTTTGTACGCCACCTGTGTTTAAAGGGCTTTAGAAGATGTATTGTTTTCTTTTATTTTATTCACAGCCAATAAACAGTGAAACAGAATTGCTTATGCCGCGTTATACTTGTTTGTAAGTGTACGTTATTATTACTAATGATTTCAGTAAGTGGAAATAGAAGAGCTGAAACGTCTTCGTAAAGCCTTTTATTCGCACATCTTCGGTCGACAATCGAAAACCCTTTAAACTCACCATCCCATAGCGATCCCACTGAGACCTTCCCTAATAGCTTTGAGTGTTTCCACCGATGAATTTTTAATATTGAAATGAACCCTCAACTTATAGGACCCGGTGGCTGTCCAGTGCTTTTTTAAACGAGGGTAGTTTCACTGTTCGCAGGATAATGGTCTGCAGTGGAAGGGTTGAGTGTTTTCCTCCGCTAATACAATTTTTCTTTTAGATAAAACGGAACCAGGAGATAAGTTTCATTTTCATAAATAACTCCATTATGCGTTTTGGAATCGCAATTACAATGTAATTTCCGCAAACATCGAACTTGCGCAGTAAATTTGTGAGAAACTGTACTGAATGGGGGATGGTTTGGAAAAATTTTCCTTGAAAAGTTTCCTCTACGCGGGAAAGTCGGTAAAGTTGGTGCAAGTAATCTAAAGTTAGCTACCAGGACGGCAGAGGCTATTTAGATGCACATCTTAACTTGGCAATATATCTGGATTGTGCGCGACTCGCCCGGGCAACTCTGGAAAGTGTTTCCCGGGTGCTTTTACCCGTTTTTTTTTTCTGAAAACAAAGTCCTAGCCGAAAGCTTTATCAGTAATGTTACAAGCTGGAACTCCACCGGGTGTATGAGCTATATACTGTTTGTTTCCGTCCTCGACACTTATCGCTTGTTCCATTTAACTAAAATATTTTTGGCCACTAACAACTCTTCCCAGATGTATCAGGTGTGAGACGTTCATAGTTTTCTATGTCATTACGTCTATAAAGATTATATAAATCTGCTGATAATTATGTTTACTTCAATTTATTAAAATACAAATGTAAAATTTATTTAGTGTTTGTCATATATCACAATTTTTTTATCTATTATTACCTATATTTTTAACAAAAACGTAGTCGATTCAATAGAACTGAAATGAAAAAATAAGTAACAGTACATTGCAATATATATATAGTTTTGATATTTGATAGGAACATTAATTCATCGAGTTAAGAAATGCATTGACATGCGATTTTACAATATTCTTCTAATAAATTATAATTAATTATAAACATAAAGCCATTGAACAGCTAATCATGTCTAGCGTGAGAGATTCCCGACTGTTCTGTACCACTATAAGGTATTGTTTTAACTGAACCCCGCATGCACGGGGTCGAATATTTAATAAGCATATTTGCATGGTGCTGGCGTGCGGCGGTCAGATAATGTTGCATTTGCATCATGACTTATTGGTGATGTGTCCTTTGACATTTGTACGTGAGATATTTATGTCCCAAATAACTGATGGATATTGGACAAAGAATAAATACGAGCGTTAACTAATTATTATTTAATGGGACATTTTTAGTTAGTTTACAGTCCCTAAATAAATATGGTTACCTTAAACAAAATTACGTCTAAAATAATATTAATACATCATGCTATGATATAGGCTTACGGATTTTTTTTATATATATAATTTAATTCTTATATATTTTCACAGTTTCTGAAATAATATATCAATATAATCGATAAGTATTGGAAGGTTGAGAGTTGAGGCATTCGTTGATGAGAATTTTGTATCGAAGCGAACTAATTCTATACAAAAAGCTTTATATCCGACAAACAAACTTAATTCTAAATTAGCAATCGATAGCAAAGGGTTTCTGTCCCCGGAGCAAGTCGTGCATAATGCCCAGCCCAGGGCAGCGCTAATCAGGTCGAGAGGGAATACGATAACGTCCGCGCGATTACCTGAACCGCCTCCACACTCCTGACCGCCTGGTATCACTTACCCAACTTTAATCCCACGATTAAATTCATTTCACAAATTGATCGTGAAATTAACGGCCATTTTGTTTGTTTCGTCTCGCAAGACAGCTAGGTTTAATAGCCAACGAGGCTCATTAAAGCCGGCAATCGTCTACAAATTTCTATTGATATTCGTCATGTTTTATTTCCAACTTGTTTTTTCCCTCAGCTATATTTCATAAAACTGACCTAGAATTTCCATTTTCAATGTGGCTCCATAACTCCGATGGAATAAGTAAACTTTAAGCCGCCATTAGCGGAATTGGACGGAAGTGACGTCACTAAGGATTTACGCGTCGCACCGTGAACCCACCCGGCGGTCTAGCTATTAAATTTAAGAGGATTTCTAAATATTTGTAACATACATTTTTACAATCATTCTCATGAATATTAAACAACAAACGCCAAATCGAATTAATGCAAAGTTCACTTGTATAAAAGAGTTCACAGGCGAAACAGAAATATAGCACAGAAAAAAAATATACGGACACAGAAAAGACAGATAAAGATAAAAACAAAGACAGATTAAAAAAAAATAGAACGCGAGTTTTAAAAAAGACAGGGCAATTACAAGGAAGCTAGAGCGTGTAACAATTACTTAGAGCGGGCGTGGCGTCCATTCTCATAATGCAACTGACTATCTTAAAGTTTTTACTTTAAATTATTGTAAGAACCGCCAGCAGGTGCAGTTTACTCGGAAGGATGAGAATGATGTACTGGCGCGTCTAGCTTGTGCTCAACAACGAATTATACAGACACTGATACTTCACTTGAGGGTTAGATTAAAATACTTCGCTCAGACAACACACTGTTATCTCTTGTCAGATTCGACTTTGACCAAAAATTTTTTTAAATTGGGATCAAATAGGAGACAATTTAGGGACGTCATGTAAAAATACATCCAAGGTTCTTTAATGTATCAATATTTCCTCTCTTATTTCATTTTCACGTTACCGTTTTATTATTAACGGTATCATTGTATAATCTTTTTATATAACTCACCACTTTATTTATCTGTATACATTATGTATTTTTAATGCAGCCTCAATACGAAACTCACCGAAACTGGGTCGGACGTCTAAATTTAGCTAAAACTACTTCACTTTATAAAATGTCAAAGAGAATTTTTAATATATATAGCTATTATATAATATTTTTGCGACTGAATGTTCACTAATGATCACTAATGATCATCCGTGGCCCCCGACTGTTATGCTAAATAACTTTGTAAGAACAAATTGAAACTTTTGCAATTTCTTCGTGGATTACTTCGTGTATCAGATGTTTTATTGTATATTTTTTCCGCCATCTTCATTATACACTTGTTATTTCCCGCGTCTTCGTCCACGGGGTATATCTACATTTAACCTATCAAACATAATTAATATATAACATACGACTATTGTCTCTCTTCATTGTGATCCATCGAACAGACAAACTTACTAATATAATAATTTTTATATATACGTTGTAAAAAGCACAATCAATAGTTTAAGCTTTCCTCCGATGAATATACTTTAAAAGCTCTCTATCATGTACCGAGTAAATAGATTCCTGATAATGTATTATTAACCTCACAATTAAATAGCCTGAAGACGGAGTGTACAATGCACAATGAGCTGATAACGGTCCTCCGTCACGGCGTGACAGGACCTGGGTGGGACTCAAGGCGGAAGATGGAGCGGTCTCGTGATTAGAGGAAATAGAAATACCAACAACTAGCAAATTCAAACAGCACTCCTATATTAGAAAACTATGAAGTAGACGAAGTTTATATACTATCAGGATATCAATTTAATTAAATGTTATTTTTCACATCATGCTCGCCAATATTTTTCATCTCATTTTTATACAGCATGTATATAAGACGTAAGTAGAAAATGAAACGTACTAATGACGTTGATATAAAATAATACTCATCAATTACGCGACATATTTTACAATGTAAAATTAATTGATCATAATTTGCGACCGGTCGCTCGTGACTTGTGACAATCAAACATACTGTATCCATCTGAAGCATCAGGTCTTTGTATCGTCTTGTGATTGGGTTTATCGTGAGTCCGCGCCGCTATCACGGGAACCTGTCACAGAATGTCCGTGTACTTCCGCATTACATCCCATATAATCAACATAAAAATAACATTAACTTTGAAATTTGATATGCCGGGCTTATTGTTATATAAATCGCTCGAAGCGATCCTATCAAACGCTGCGGTACCAACATCACCTGAGACTTCAAAGAAACCTTGTACAAAGTGAGCGGTTCTCTCTGTTTGATTAGTTGTGTTCTTATGCCTGCAGGCTCGCTTTGTAACGCACAGACGGTCTGACAACAACGTTTTAGCTGTATCAAAGAACTTTCTGATCTCACGTCGATGTACTAACATCAAATCCGATCGTCTGATACTGTTACGAATTACTATATTATACGTAAGCAGCTACAACGGAAAATATTAAAATATTCTCATATCGGGCAAGGTGTCAGTCGGAGATATAAATTTATACCGCCGTCAATAAAAATGGGTTAAAAAGTTACCAAAAAAATACTGTGCAGTGCAAAAAAATGTCGCACGCGGCGCCAACGTCAATAAAATTTGATGTTTACGCGGCAGATATCCGGACAAATAAAACGTGCACACTTTTAAACTGTTTGGAACGTCAGAAAATAATTTTTGAAAAGGCTTTCATGGATGCCATTGCAAATTTGATAATACACGTATATGGTGTAGCTTCTGATATATATATTAATAATAAATAAGCGTTATTTAACGTTATGTAACAGAGCGAACGACTGGGAGTAAATAAGATATATTAAAACAACAAATCTCTCACGGGCTTGGCGGCTAATTGAACTTTGAGTATGCTATTTACGATAATAACACAGCTAAGGTCACGTTTATTCCGTTTGAATATAAACATGCTACTTTATGTCCGTGTTTTCTTGTATTAGCTAAATCTAACGCCATTCCTTAATGAAGTTTCTATTGCATCTAATATTTTAAACTATTATAACACACAGGTTATTACAATATGAATGCACATTGTAACGTTACAACGAGCGTCCGCGGACTTATTTTTTTGTCCTCGTATTTCAGATAGTTTCCACGAGCTTTTCTCTAAAGGCTGCTTCATATGTCTTCGATTTTAAGCCTGTCATGTTCATTTACCTTTAAAACAATGACGTCTGACACCACTATTTCCTTTACCGTTTCACACTATATTCTGTATTCGACCAGCATTCTGTATTCTGTATTCTGTATTCTGTTTATCAGCGATAAACGACACTCTGTTTTAAGCCTTAAATACGTTTTTGTGATTCTTTTTTTTTTGTGTTTTATTTCGTACGTGAAGGCGATTGACAGCTCTGTCGCCGGTTTTTTGTCTGCTGCGGTTTTTATTTTCTGGTCTAGACTAGGTGATTAGTCAGCACGTGTTCGCTGTTGTCCCTTTTAACGTCTCCTCCGTCAGTTACGTGTTACAACTGTCCAACGTCAGGTCATTATGATGTACACCGCACCAACAAAAGCTGATCATAGATTCGTGTGTCATATGCGTGTGTTCGCGGCATTGATATATTAAAACGAAATGGTACGATAACAACTAAAATTGCTGTCCAAATTATAATATCAATTACCGATGCATTAACAATTCATATCAGAAGTCAGACGTAGCAGGAGCGGCGGGAGGTTTAGGGTGAGGGGTGAAGGGGCGAGGAGTGAGGGAGGGTGGCAAGGCAGCCGCCGTCGGAGAGCTGTCAAAATGTCAAATTTCAGAACATTGCTCGGCGCAACTTCAAACGTGCCCCTACCGCTGGCATGCTGTATATGTACTTGCTACTTCTAATATAGTTATGGCTGCCTGGTGCTCGGTGTTAATATTCATGCATCTCATCCGGATCCTAGACACCGAGCCATTTTCGTGAAAGCCTCTCCCGTTCCGCTACTATGAATATGAATGAATGATTCCCCGTTCGTTTCTTGGATTAAAGTTATCGTCATTCATACGGTCTAAAGCTTGTTTATATAATGCACATTCCATGAGCGAGTGACTGAATGATTGCCACTAAGTAATTGTTTATTAGAAATAAATTAAAAATAATTCGTTATCAATATAGTTATATCGTTAATATAAAACAGTAACTCACACTTTGTTCTTGTTAAATATCTGTCCATCGCTCGAATAATGTACCAAAAAAAAACAAAAGGTCAAAACCGAAATTTTCAATTTCCTGGAAAACAGTCATTTTCCATTTGATTTCCAAAAAGTGTGCTCTGCTCACCGACGCTGTCTGTCTCGCTCTTGACGTGAAGGATATTGGAATGGACCAAAAATAAGATGTAAAAGAAAACCGTATTTTTGACGTTCCAATATGCACTCATCTGCACCGCGAACCAGCGGATTCATTAATACCACGCCGGAAACTTTCCCTATAGACAAAAAAAAATGAAAAATATTCCACTTGACAATCGAAATTGAGTATACTGATTTCAACCGGTGACATCAAAAAGCTCTCAGTCTTATTAATATCGTTCCTTAGGATCGGGACGCAGTAACAAGCTCACACTCGACTCCTGCTATTTATGAACGTCAATCAGAACTGTCAACTGTCACGACTGACAGTAGTCAAATCCCCGCCCAGTAATAACGGGAAAGGACGGAACCAATTTGAAAAACACACGCTTCCAAAATGCGCGCGTGCTCGATTTGGCGATTAGTGTTTTTGGAAATGGGAATCGTGGATCGTGTCGCCTTCGGGTGTTACCGCCTACAAGATGGCCGCCCTAATCAAGGACCGTTTGCAGGGTAACTGAATGATATACAATTTTATTGAGGAGATGTGTTATTATAGACTCGAACCTATCATTACGCGAGAACATAGCGCGTGGGAAGTTTAGAAAAAAAAACATCCTTCGGACGGCTGGTGCTTTGTAATTGGGGTGTTCGGAGTCACAGCCATTCATGATTTTATTTGATTATACCAATCGAAGGTTTGCAGAAAAAGAAAAACAGATATGAGCTTTACGCACCGGATACACACGCCGAAAATCTTAAAATCAGTAATGTAGAATTGAATGTATAATAAGAACGTTTGGAGCCCCGTTATGAGAACAAATGTAGGTTTATCGTGAAGTAACCGTGGCGGTGCGGCCATCGCTCATTGCCCGACTGATTTATTGAGTGTCGGCTGGACTGGGGTTCAGAGGTCGGATCAGATGTACATGGATTGAATGTTACTTGTATCATCTACGACACTAACAACAATTTCTTAACTTTACATAAGACGTGAATCACGTTATAATAAATACAATAAATGTTTATTTTTAAGCCTCCTTCCAGCAGATTAAAGGAAATCGTAAACATTAATCTAATCTTACATAAGAGGCACATGCGTTACCATCACGATGGTTATATTATTTCTTGAGCGATCATTTTCCTTATTACTTTTAGATTTATTAATTGCGATATCATGTCCAAGATATATTTAATCACCTTGTTGCCGCGTGTAACTCCTGACATTATGGACAAATAGTGTAAATTTTACAAGCGAAGTGTGACAGTACACGACGGGAGCCCCGCCAAACTTATGTCACCGAAGCCCCGGGCGCTCCGCCCCCGAACGAGACCTCCGCCCAAGACCAAAGGTCAAACAGCAACCATTTAATACCTATCCCATTAGTTCCGAGCGAGGACTTAACGAGCATCACAATAAACATAAATACCGTTCAATAAATATTACTAATTATAAACATCGTCATAAAAATCCGATACCGATTAACAATCACTTCGATCGCATTAATCGGTTTCTAGAATGACGATTATCAAATAAATATTACAACAGTTAACATTGAAATGCCGTTGAAACGTATCGGACACATAAATTAAACGAACGCGGCGTTGATTAGCGGAGAGTCGTAAATAATATGAGATACACTCTTGATGCATCGTAACCATAATAAAATCGTCTTCAATTCCAATATTATACACATACGTGTATAATTTGTATGTTTACAAAGGCCACATTAAATTAATCCTCGTTAATACGCTATTATTCAGGATCCGCGTAATTTAATTGTACAAAACAAATCAGTGATTGGCCAAACTGTGTACGGTAACGGTTATCAAGAACGCACACAGCTCTCGTGAGCGTCTGTTATCAGTGTGACAAATTCCGCATCTAGCCTGTATCGATGGATTGTAAATCATGGGAGCGGTCCTCGTCGCTTGAGTAATGTTCTCAGCTCGGAGTTTGTCTTATTCGTTATCTCAGTGACGTATTCTTACACGGCTTTACTTTTTATCACAGTCTAATATAGCATTAAAGTTCATTGTTTCTTCGTTAGGTTGAAGCCCGGGATATTGTTAAACTTTCGGCGTAAAACGCGCTATGGCTTACAAAAAAACTAAAACTATTTTATATATAGTGATTGTAAATTTGCGTATCCTACACGAGGAGCTGTTGACGGCAGCACAATAGCTGTTTTGTGTCGGTTTTTCAGTTCGGTGTATTTATTGCTCGCTCGTATGCAGGACTAAATTGACATTCAGGGTTGCGTAGCTTAGGGGCTGAGCGGGTTCTGTCTATACTTTTCATGGCTTTAAATACATCGAAAGAACGATATGTGTGTATATAAATTTATTCATATCATACATGACGTAGATTTAATATGAGATATGGAATGAGCAGAGTAATTTCCATAACTCCGTCCTTAGTCCTGGCTGATGTTGTTTATTTCATTTCGCCAGCCGCCTGGTTGTGCGTACACCGTGCAGTCGCGCGGGTGCCGGTCTCTTTGATGCCTATTGATATGCTAAGTTCTGTAAGTGACTACATATTCATCGGCTTTTTGTACACACTGTGCGTTTCTGTTCCGATGCGGCCTGTTCCGCTCGTGATTAAAGATTTTTTTATTAATTCGCAAGCCATGTAATAGACGTCGTAATAATCTGTTGCGTACTTTGCTACTTTTTAGTTCGTGTAAAAGTATTTAACTCGCCAGTTCGAAGTGAATTTCGTGTGTTAACGTTAAACTAAGACACGTCGGCTCAAGTGGTCCATTATTGAAATTAGCGCCACAGGACTACAATGGCATTGTAACCTGGTGACGTCACAAGCCCAATTCCATCAAAGAGACATCCATGGTGAGTTGCGAACTATCTCATTTCCTAGCCCAGTTGTACTTCCGAGCGCCGTCACTCCATCCGGCTCCACAGATTAGTATCAAGGTTTGACGTTTCACGCCTTTGTCTCTATTGGTTCATTCAAATGCAGAAGCTCGCTCGATTTGATATTCTAAATTAGATCTGTTCCGTATTTTCAATAAAGTCTCCGCTCACTGTTGTTCGAAGTTGCATTTCGATGTAATAAAATAAGAATTCTCTTGCAGGATATTTCTCGTACACAAATAAAAGCTTTCAACTCAAAAAAGCTACTATTTTGGAAGGCTAAAGTGCGGACGTTGTCCATTACGGATTTGCATAATTCAGCCGGTGTTCCGCGGCACGGTGTCGCTCGTTGAATACTTTATCTGCTCTCTCCGGTAAAATGTTCCGAATATTGGCAGGTGTCCTCCGATTAATCTTGCTTTTTTAACCAAATATACCTGTTAATTCCGTACCAATTGAACGCGGCGTATTGGATTTTATTGAAAATATTCTGTGGCAAATTTAGTTTTATTTGTTAGTACGACGAAATAGAACAAAAAAAAATCTATCTCTGCGCATTTTTATGAAAAGGTACTTATGAAAACAAGAAAAAGCAATTCACGTTCAACTAAAGGGAATATTTCGCACATAAACTAGGGTAGCATAAATAAACAAGGCGCTAGAAACAGTGAAATACAGCCGGCTGGTAATAGTGCCATCCATCTGGTCACATCTTCGATAGGGTTAGTACAGTTCCACACCTTTATGCGTCCCCTGTGAGACATAACGGCCCCATACTCGGGAGCTCCGTTTTTTTGACGTCTATTTGTGGTCGCCCTTTTCCCTTAACGGCTTCTTTGGTCCCTAAGCGAATGAGCTGAGAAGATTTGAATTAAAATTAAAAATTTAATCTAATTTTAACCCTGCTTAATTGAAATTACGACGCAATCAACCCTGAATGGGTAATGTTTTAGTTAACAAGGCTATATAAATACTTGCTTTCCTTTATCACACTTCTTTTATAACTTAACATACGTAGGAGACACGGATGTTCTGAATTATGAAAACCTTTATAATAATAGATGTCAAACACAGGAGCAAGTCGAAACAAGTGTACCAGCCCAAGGTATGCATATTTCAACTCAATCTGAAAGATCACGTCCACTGAGGGAAAAATCTAATATATCAACGTTATACGCGTTGCCGTGATAAAGATTTTGAACTAAATATTATATTTCAGACGGAATTTTCAAGATAAGCAAGGGGATGAATAATTTAACGATTCCCACTAAAGCAAACTGTTTTAGTCCAATCTCATATTCCTCTTTTATTTATTTGAACTTTTTATTAATTTTTAAATCATGACAAAAAAAAAATGCATTAAGATATAGGTAAGGTGCGTCGTATCATAAAAATCTCCTCACTCCGTGAGCCCCATCAATCGTGTGGCCGAATTTAAAATCACCAAGCTCCTAAACATATTATTATTATAATGGCGCGACTGAAATTGTAAACTCACACTGAATTATGAAACGCAAATCATTAGGGAGTACAGATACATTCGCTTCTGAATTCTTCAGTATCCGTTGAGATGGGTTCGTCATAAAATATTGCTTTTTATAATAGTCCTCATACTAGTTTCTGTTATTACCTTTACAGACACTCTCGTCACTTACATTTAGCTTCTGCCGGCAGTATTTTGTTTTATGATATTCACGTCTTCCGCACATCAGAATTACCATACCTCCCCAGTACCCCATAGATTTAGGCGCCAGCAAATGGATTGTTTCTCTTTCATAGCAAAATAAAATTTATAGTCCCGTGAATTTTTCTTGCCTCCTATACTTTTGGGGCTCTTTCTTCTTACGTTCCCGATACCGGATTTATCGCTAACTTATGCCCGGTATAATCGTGGTTTTAATGCAGTCGTGATTTACGAGAGGGAGAATACAGGATTGCTTTCGAAATTTGATATCTCAATAGAGGTTATGACACCCCGGCGCACGCTGTCGAACGACAATAATGGCTTTTGGGATAAAGGCAGGACAAATTCGACTCCCACACCAACTTAGTGTTGTAACCGAAAACTTGTTAATCCGTCATAAACAAAAGATTTTCAAATCACAAATGCAGCACGAGCGTTATATAAACCGGTAAGAATATTAAAAATAATTGAGGGACGTACAAAAACGCGAATCCCCGTATAAATTTGACAAACACCGTTACCGTTACCTGGCCGGCTCTGAGTTTATCATTTTCCTGTTTTTATGTTGCCCTTAATAGGCATCATAAATTTTTGATAATGTTTTTTCGATTTTCGAAGTCTCGCTGACGAAAAACGTATTGTGTCCCGATTGTTTTCAAACCAATCGTAACATATGCGAAGTTATCTCGAGTAGTTATATCTATAGGATAAGATTTCTCATATAGATATTTTTAATTTGAGAAAATCTTAAATACGAATAGCAAATATGAGTAATATAAATAACATTACAAAGCCACTAACGCAGGAAACGATCCAATACAATTAGTCGATCTCAGAGCGATGTAAACATCCTGATAATACATTAGTGCATTAGTCGAGCGTATTGTAATAATAAACAGACCTCCCTCAACGATACTCTATGTACACACAACATAGCTTAGAACGGTTCACATACATCACAGGAACTAGCGGACGTTAGGAAATTTAAAAACTACAAAAAATCAAGCTAATAAGATTATAATTGATAAATTGGATGAACTAAATAACATACGTCTGAAGTGTTACGGTTATGAATACATCTGCGTGATGAGACGTCTCTATACAAATGTTCCGTAGACAACAAAGAGCAAGTGAATGTGAAGTAACGTTCAATTCTGGTGAACTAATATGATGTCATTGCGGTTCAGTTGTGGGACGAGAGAAGTCGACGATTTTCTCTTTAATTAAAATAGATGCGACGCTGGGCTTAGTCTGTGAGAGCAATAAATACAGCGGTTCGGACGCTAACTGACTTACAACCTCTGACGAACTATTCAATTAACTCCCATGTTGTAATATACATTTTTAAACGTCCGTTTTATACGAGGTTTAAAGTAACGGCCGAGATCATTGCTTTACGAGCGACGACATAAAACAGGGCAAGTAATTCGCCCCATAACACTTCCCTTTCACGACGCTGCAATCTTTTAACGCGATATTTTCGCTATGAATACATTACAATGTGTTCCTTTACATTCACAAAGAAACCCCGATTAAGGAATTGTTTTTATTTATATATAAAGTATTTTTCTATGTTTATATTTATTCGTAATAGTCTCTGTGAGATCGCGTGTTCAATATTCATTCGACGGGCGGTCAATGTTGCACTAACACTTACTCTTTATGCAAGTTGTCACGATTTCGCCATTTATATCCGAGCTGTCCGGATAAATCATAACAAAGCCGCATCCACACAATGGTGCGTTATGCGTTCGCGTACGATACACTCGTAACGGCTGACGTATCAATTTCCTTGAGAAACCGTCCTTATCGGAGAAATCTGATGTCTTGCGACTTTTTTTCTGTGTACGTTTACTTTGTCTTTATTATTTATTACTTCGCCGTTTTATTGCAAGCGGTTAACAAATCGACCACACGGTATTTGATTCGGAGTTACTCGGACGCGAAACGAATCGTCGTCTGTATAAAATATACGACAATTATAAAGTCTCCATCTTGACGTCAATTAAATCAGGAATCGGAATTAATCTAAGTTGAAAGGACGTTCGCGTTTGGAAAAAATACAAAAAAATATATATGGATATCATAACATTCATCTCAGTCACGTCCCGGTATCGACCGGGGAATCGAACTGGTTAATAATTTACACATACGGTACCTGCGGTTGTACCAGGACAACATGAAATAGAGACGGTCTCCGGGGACGACCCACACGCCAGGAACCAACGTCATTAGACATGTAGCGGAGCCTTTTATAAAAAAAAAACATGCCTCTTATACGTTCAATTATTGTGAGAGTTATTATCAATATTATTAAATTCTATTCAAATTCCTTCAACATTTTATAAGTTTATTTTCAGCAGACATAATAAATCCTTAATTTACAAATGAAATGTTTTCCATATCGTTGTTTTTTCTGTTACAGCATCCGTACCCTTCGGAGGATCAGAAAAAGCAGTTGGCGCAAGATACAGGGTTAACAATACTACAAGTAAATAATTGGTGAGTTATCAGATATTTTTAATATCACAATATTAATTTCGATCATGTTTCTGCTGTGTTATCAGATACATAATATTTAAACACGAACAGTCCTTCCACGTGAAACCGACGTGAATATATATTGAGATATTGTGAATAAATCATACAAGTTACTAACAGGGCCGGCATATCCAATAAATATAAATTAAAAATATATCTACATAAGCGTATACAAATTGTATTATAAAACTGGAATAATATAGCAGAGCTTCTAAATAGTTTGTAATTCTCTGATACCTAAGTAGGTAAGGACACTTCATGATTATCTGAGCCGGCTGGCATTAAACATGGCGTTTTATGATTCGCCTCGAACGCCTCGGTATAAACAGGCTTATTAACGTTCTGAAATCGGATGAATAAACACTAGAATGCATCACAAAAAAATTATTAAAAGATAATAAACGTCCAATTAAATATAAATAAAAGCACAGTCTGATATCCTATTAATATACAATTATATAAAATTTGGTATTCCGATATGCATACATTAAAATAGAAAGGAGACCGGTTCGGGATCTTAGATTTAAATTCCAATGATAAACTCGATTCCCATCGACACATGCAATTTGTTAATACCTACGTGTTTTTAGCGCGTGGGTGTGACTGGCGCATCACGGCATCGCCAATAAAATGTACGACAAATTGACCATCCGAACACCAGATATGGCCTCGGCCCTTTTTGTTTTGCGATGCGATTTATTTATTATTTAAATACGTTATAATTTAAGCGTACGGGTGGGCATTTACGAGCGAGTTTCCTTTTTGCTGAACAATGGACCAGTAGTTCGATTGCATCACGGTTGCCGGTTATAAATCTCAATGCTCTTTCTAGTACCACACTCTTTTTAGTTCGCTCTAAAAACGTGAGCGTATCAAAGGTTGGGACGTTTTTTTCTTTCATTATGTTCTGGCGACTGAAACGTTCTCTGGCGTGTCAAGATCTACGTAGAGGCTTCAAAAGTGACGGGGTGAGAGGTCGCGCGGTCTTTGTCTATTAACTTTATAACTCCCAGCGGCCATGTTCGCCTGGTACCGAGTCATAATTACCGACTGTATTCATTAATATCAGTGAATCGCAGCTCCGAAAAGAAATAATTATAATACAATTAACGCTGTTGAGAGCATGCTTGTAAATCAAGCGTCATGAGTGGGGGGAGGGTTAGTTCATCCCTTTATGTAAACAGGTGGCTGAACCCCTTCTGATAGCACTTGCGGCATCTCTGGAGAATGTTTACCTTCAATATTTGATGAGCTCAGCTTTTCGGCAATCAGGAACGCGTTAATGTTTTCGGTCGGATTGTTTTAATATTATTTAAAGGCTTATTGTTTGACGTAATGCGATAATTGAATCCAGTAAACCGACCTTCACGAGCTTATGGGGCTATTATGTAAATTTTATAGATAATAGGAAATTATTCAAGCGCGAGTCGCTCGACGCACATTACGGGATGCAAATGTCCAAATGTCATTATAAACACAAGATATTCGCTGGCGGGCGGGATCGCTCCCGGGATGCCACGGGACTCTGTCAAATTAACAAACGCGCCCCTAATTGGTATTGTATGAAGATGCAAATTCGAAGAACACTAAGAGCCGTCTCGTATTGTCGGAGAGCGGTACATGTAATTGATAAGGCGGCCCGATTTGAATTTCAAATTTTATTTTTCATTCATACCTCCGGGGAGTTTCCTTCCTAACTTCGTTTCCTATTTCGTTTCGTTCGCCTTTTGTTTATAATAAAAGTGGCAACACAATCGCAGCACAGTGAACACTCAACAAAATTATAATCTAACCAGAATCTTCACTGCTCCGGCTGGTTCGATATTAAATACACATTTTATAAGAATCGTCAAAACGAAATCCAGAGTCAGCTAGATTTATATATGTTATAAACGGATGTACAAAGGCCACATAGAATCGATTCTATTGATGGGCACAATGGCCGGGGCTTATTGTCCGGCTAGGTTAGGCTAGGCTAGCTTCGCGACAGTTCAGATTAGCCGGCTTACAGGTATTACTCTTGATTAGTGGCCAATAGATTGTAAGTGGGGATGAGTGTTAATTATTATTAAGTCGCTCTCAGTAATATCTCATTTAGTGTCGATTATGTTAAACTTACGACCTTCAACAGATAATATATATATCATCATTACCGTTATATATATAACTATTTATAGAAAAAAGTTATAATGGGTTAAAACTAGATTGGATAAAGTAAAGTAAGGTTGTCACAGCTGTTCGGCTCTTGACGCGGGATTTGAAATAAAGCCTTGTTTCTGACAATCACAGCATGTGCGATGTTTTTTAAAGAAATACCAGCGGTTCATAGTTAGGGATCGTCTGCCCTCGAGCCAGCTATACGACCGCTGGATCCGGTTGCACCTTCGTCATAAATAAATTGTAATACAAAAAAATTAATCATTATTACAGTAATTTATCTTATAAACAAAGGAATTAGAATTGCCCTAAAGTAATTGTATAGCAAGTGTTATCATCTTAAACAGCCGCCGGGCACCGCGAGGGGCTGGAAACTCAAATTGTCCATCAAAAATCAGTTGCCTCAGTTTACGAGCCCTGGCCGTAAAACAACTTGCGAACACTCGGTTTAATACCCCTGGATGTTTCCTTTACTCCGGATAAGATCTTTAGAGTGATCTCTAGTTTATTTTTTTTAGCGGCTTATTTTTACGCCCTTTTTAGAGGCTGTCGTTTGAATCGCTATTTTACTTCCGTTATTCTAGACACAAATCTTTCGAGTCGTATGTACCTATGTATAAATCATTAATTTAAATTAGAATAATAATTCACACGCCGTAATCAGAACGACGTATAAGCCTCGCCGATCTCATCATTGTTTCCCAGAAGACAATACAGAATAAAAATTTCCTTCGATCCATTTGCCGCTATCAAAATTGAATCTTAAACCGATACAGCCCCTCCACGTATTCATCTGAGGCCATTGGAATCCATTCGCAGTGAAACAACAATCAAATCACGCCGCAATCTCCATACCATAAAAGAAACGCACTATTTCCCGTTTACTACACCTTTGGCGATGTCGTAACTGGCACAGAACACACGCGTTCCTATCCGGGGCGTTCTGTGTGCGTTCGTATTGCGTCTTACCAGCCCGTGTGTTATAATTGCTTAGTTTTATTATCAGTGGGTGACATAAGCGATGGGTTAATTGTGTCATTCTTATAAATAAACTATATAATAATAAAGTTTGATTAAAATCTGTTTAGTTTCATGTTACAAATGTCAGAATATGCTCAGAATAGCGTGGCACATGAAATATTTAGTAGGAATGTTATAACGCGTACTTCTCCCCCGTATATTTGCATCATCTCTGATAAAACATCCATTCCGGAGTAATCGAAAGCTGAATTTTCATCAGATTTGTATCTGGGGTGAACGAGCCATTCTCAGTTGACGTGACGCCTCTTGAGTTTAAGACGTTTGCTTTATTTTATACAATTGATAGACTTATTGCTCGCTTCTACGACAGACTGAACAAGCATTTATAATCCTTAACAAAACATTATTATTAGATGTTAATTTTTTGACGATATTTCGTTAGCATTTTTTTATATACATTTTTCATTTTGATATACTATTTACTACAAACATATTTAATCTCTCGCACTTTAATCATAGCTATTCCAGAGCATTTTTACCTCGAAGGTTATAAACATTGCCCTAACGACTAATCTATAACTTCAATACAAACCTAACGACATGGACATCAAACGTATCCGTCTATAATAATGCAAATGCCAAGTCAATTTGATCGTGGCCGACCTTACGATGTAACGTCAGGTTAAAACGTAATTACAATAAAAACAAGCGTTGAATTAGACACAAGAAAACAATTACCCATTATGAGGCTATAACAATTCACGGGCCAGCCCCAACTCGTCAAAATAATTCATTTTAATTTTCTTTACGGTCTAGTAAACCTTTATTTTACGATGTACTACGGTAGATAACTCTGGGGGCTCCCTTAAAGGCTTTCACTCCCCTTTATACCCCGTACCCAGATACCGGGATGGTCGTGTAATGCTCTATGTCGAGAATTTGATATTTGAATGATTTTATTGGTTTATTACACGCTGTTTTGTTTTACGATCGCTCTCAATGTTTCTTAACTGCTGTTTTAATTGTACATTAAGACACACCGCTAATTATTCCTTAAAGCAGTCCTTTAAACGTGTTGCGTCGATCGTTTTTAAGGTAAAGGTTTTTTAAATATATATATATATATATCTTGGTAAAGGTATCTTTCTGTGAACAATTCCAAGACCGTCTCAGTCTTATTCTTATCTTGGTAATATTAATTATAATTAAAAGGGCTCTCCCACTAAATAAATTATGATGAGGTATTTTTTCATTGTATTTTTAATTAAATTTTTCCTCCCTTTGTTTTCAGGTAAGTGGTTTTAGCTGTATTTTTGCATTTCGAATAATCTCGGTAAGTAGTTCCATCTGTACTGAAATATCCCGGCTTTGTTTGATTTACATCACAAAGAAGTATCTGAAAGAACGGGTCCGTCGAACAGCGGACATCGAAAACATTCAGCCGGTTTTAAAACTAATGAAAATATCCTAAAAAGGAAATTCATCTGTAAAAAACTACAGAAATCAAAGAGCTCAAAAAACTTTATCAGCGGTGGGTCATTAAAAATGGTTTCAAAATACCGAATATAAGCAGTAATTTTCGCGAAAAAAGAAAAAAAAAAACAAAAAAGTCAAACCCGGAGCGCACAAAGGCTTTGACCAAGCCCTTTCAGTCTCCCGGCATCATGGCGTCATTTTTCACCGCTCCGCCATTTATTTTATCTGTGCTAGGGTTCTGTTTCGAATTTCGAACATCAGCTGTTGAGACGCAGAGATTTATAGCCAGCCTCATTCATCTAGAACAACTTCGATTTGAATTTCTTTTTAGTATTTCAAACGCGTTCCCGTTTTTTTAATTAACCGTATTGTTTTGTCATTTTAAAAATTTCGCAAAAAGTATTCGGATATCTTGCAAGTTATAAATACAAAACAAATCAATAATAAACCCCTCCCATGAATGTGACTCCCGGCAATTGATATCACGATTAAAATATAATAACCTTTTCATTACATATAAAAACATTTTTACTACTTATTTATTCGCCACAAAACACAAAATAATGTGGCTTCCACGAACAGTTTACAACCACAAAAGATAATATCATAATATAATAATGGCCACGTAAATTATATTACTATTTATAATCCAATAACAAATATTATAAAAATATGAGCTATAAAAATTAAAATTAATATTTAATATATATGTGTGTTTGTATATAATCTGATAGGAGCTACCCTACATTCGTTCCACTCTCTATGGAGGGTCACAACTCAGATTCTGCATTTCCCTATCTCATTTTCCATTTGACAAACATCATTACATCTTCCGGGTCCGCCCGCACCCCCGCGCACCCCTTGCACCCCTCGCATCCTCCCCCCACTCATCCCTCACCGCTCTCATATATTTAAACCGGCTTACAAAATTGTGTATACGTTAGTATCGCAATAGCTAATGATGAATGTTTTTTTTTAACTTTGATTTTCTGTAGCCGAATAAATTCTACTTAACTTTGACAGCCTTGAGAGAATTTTTGACGAAATAAATATTATTTTTACTTTATTTTTAAATTTTACATCATTTGATGTGTCTTTGTTAAATTAGTTTCTGCTATAGTTTGTTGGAAGACACGGCGAATATTTAATATTTGAAGTTTGGTAATAATTCATGTAAAATACATACATACATAATAATAACAAAACTAGCTACCGACACGTAGGTACATCATTACGGAACGCTCGCAGCCCCCCGTTATCTATTGCCGGAACATCCCTTGCAGCTATAGTGATGTCACACAGACCACCGAAACATCGATATTCGATAATATAAATCACAAAATCATAAAATCTGTAATCTCATATAATTTACAACATTTTTCTCGTTTAAATTATATATTTCTTAATAATACTATTAGTTATACAAATATGTAGGTTTTTATGCGATGACGCACGTCACTCGCGATGACAAGAATTTAAATGTCATCGCATTATAAGTTTTATTTCTGTTGAATTTAAATGATTCAAAGGAATTTTATTTCCGAATAAGTTATTCTGTTATGACATAAAGTTTGTTTGTAGCATACACAAAATAAAAACGCTCCATTGAAGAATTCATTTAGTATATATATAGTATAAATTATCGATGTTAGTGTGTCCCATCACTATCGCCGGGAGCTCGGCTGCTCCGTGTCTGTTTGTTTGAGAGCAATCTGCTTAAATTGTTTTAAATGTTAATGCTATCTGTGAAACTTAAACAGCGTACAGATGTTCGTACAATGAATAAAGTATACAAAATCGCTCTCCTTCCCCGTATAAAACTCTACAGGTCTCAATATCTTTCTATAACAAAGTCCTCTAGATTCTCGCTGACGAGATTCACCCTACATTTTCAGTTTATGACATATTAGTGAGATGT